>NC_092149.1:14482758-14572630 GCF_045791955.1 Oncorhynchus clarkii lewisi | reverse complement strand
CTAACTCCTAACCCTTACCCATAAACTAAACCTAGCTCCTAACCCTAACCCATAAACTAACCCTAACTCCTAACCCTTACCCTAACTCCTAACCCTTACCCATAAACGAACCCTAACTCCTAACCCTTAACCATAAACTAACCCTAACTCCTAACCCTTACCCATAAACTAACCCTAACTCCTAACCCTAACCCACAAACTAACCCTAACTCCTAACCCTTACCCATAAACTAACCCTAAACCATAAACTAACCCTAACTCCTAACCCTTACCCATAAACTAACCCTAGCTCCTAACCCTTAGCCATAAACAAACCCTTACCCATAAAATAACCCTAACCCATAAACTAACCCTAACTCCTAACCCTTACCCATAAACTAACCCTAAACCATAAACTAACCCTAACTCCTAACCCTAACCCATAAACTAACCCTAGCTCCTAACCCTAACCCATAAACTAACCCTAGCTCATAACCGTTACCCATAAACATAAACTAACCCTAACTCCTAACCCTTACCCATAAACTAACCCTAACTCCTAACCCTTACCCATAAACTAACCATAGCTCCTAACCCTAGCTCCTAACCATAACCCATAAAATAACCCTAACTCCTAACCCTAACCCATAAACTAACCCTAACCCATAAACTAACCCTAGCTCATAACCCTTACCCAAAAACATAAACTAACCCTAACTCCTAACCCTTACCCATAAACTAATCCTAACTCATAACCCTTACCCATAAACTAACCCTAGCTCCTAACCCTAACCCATAAACTAACCCTAACTCCTAACCCTAACCCATGAACTAATCCTAACCCATAAACTAACCGTAGCTCCTAACCCTTACCCATAAACTAACCCTAACTCCTAACCCTTACCCATAAACTAACCCTAACTCCTAACCCTTACCCATAAACTAACCCTAACTCCTAACCCTTACCCATAAACTAACCCTAGCTCCTAACCCTTACCCATAAACTAACCCTTACCCATAAACTAACCCTAACCCATAAACTAACAATTACCCATAAACTAGCCCTAACTCCTAACCCTTACCCATAAACTAACCCTAGCTCCTAACCCTAGCTCCTAACCCTAACCCATAAACTAACCCTAGCTCCTAACCCTAACCCATAAACTAACCCTAGCTCCTAACCCTTACCCATAAACATAAACTAACCCTAACTCCTAACCCTTACCCATAAACTAACCCTTACCCATAAACTAACCCTAACTCCTAACCCTTACCCATAAACTAACCATAGCTCCTAACCCTAACCCATAAACTAACCCTAGCTCCTAACCCTAACCCATAAACTAACCCTAACTCCTAACACTTACCCATAAACTAACCCTAACCCATAAACTAACCCTAACTCCTAACCCTTACCCATAAACGAACCCAAACTCCTAACCCTTACCCATAAACTAACCCTTACCCATAAACTAACCCTAACCCATAACCTAACCCTTACCCATAAACTAACCCTAGCTCCTAACCCTTACCCATAAACTAACCCTAGCTCCTAACCCTTACCCATAAACTAACCCTAACTCCTAACCCTTACCCATAAACTAACCCTAGCTCCTAACCCTTACCCATAAACTAACCCTTACCCATAAACTAACCCTAACCCATAAACTAACCCTTACCCATAAACTAACCCTAACTCCTAACCCTTACCCATAAACTAACCCTAGCTCCTAACCCTAACCCATACACTAACCCTGGCTCCTAACCCTAACCCATAAACTAACCCTAGCTCCTAACCCTTACCGATAAACATAAACTAACCCTAACTCCTAACCCTTACCCATAATCTAACCCTTACCCATAAACTAACCCTAACTCCTAACCCTTACCCATAAACTAACCCTAGCTCCTAACCCTAACCCATAAACTAACCCTAGCTCCTAACCCTAACCCATAAACTAACCCTAGCTCCTAACCCTAACCCATAAACTAACCCTAGCTCCTAACCCTTACCCATAAACATAAACTAACCCTAACTCCTAACCCTTACCCATAAACTAACCCTTACCCATAAACTAACCCTAACTCCTAACACTTACCCATAAACTAACCCTAACCCATAAACTAACCCTAACTCCTAACCCTTACCCATAAACTAACCCTAACTCCTAACCCTTACCCATAAACTAACCCTTACCCATAAACTAACCCTAACCCATAACCTAACCCTAACTCCTAACCCTTACCCATAAACTAACCCTAGCTCCTAACCCTAACCCATAAACTAACCCTAACTCCCAACCCTTACCCATACACTAACCCTAGCTCCTAACCCTAACCCATAAACTAACCCTAACTCTTAACCCTTACCCATAAACTAACCCTAACTCCTAACCCTAACTCATAAACTAACCCTAGCTCCTAACCCTAACCCATAAACTAACCCTAACTCCTAACCCTTACCCATAAACTAACCCTAACTCCTAACCCTTACCCATACACTAACCCTAGCTCCTAACCCTAACCCACAAACTAACCCTAACTCCTAACCCTAACCCATAAACTAACCCTAACCCATAAACTAACCCTAGCTCCTAACCCTTACCCATAAACATAAACTAATCCTAACTCCTAACCCTTACCCATAAACTAACCCTAACTCCTAACCCTTACCCATAAACTAACCCTAGCTCCTAACCCTAACCCATAAACTAACCCTAACTCCTAACCCTAACCCACGAACTAATCCTAACCCATAAACTAACCCTAGCTCCTAACCCTTACCCATAAACTAACCCTAACTGATAACCCTTACCCATAAACTAACCCTAACTCCTAACCCTTACCCATAAACTAACCCTGACTCCTAACCATTACCCATAAACTAACCCTAGCTCCTAACCCTAACCCATAAAATAACCCTAACTCCTAACCCTAACTCATAAACTAACCCTAACCCATAAACTAACCCTAGCTCCTAACCCTTACCCAAAAACATAAACTAGCCCTAACTCATAACCCTTACCCATAAACTAATCCTAACCCATACACTAACCCTAACTCCTAACCCTAACCCATGAACTAATCCTAACCCATAAACTAACCGTAGCTCCTAACCCTTACCCATAAACTAACCCTAACTCCTAACCCTTACCCATAAACTAACCCTAACCCATAAACTAACCCTAACCCATAAACTAACCCTTACCCATAAACTAACCCTGACTCCTAACCCTTACCCATAAACTAACCCTAGCTCCTAACCCTAACCAATAAACTAACCCTAGCTCCTAACCCTTACCCATAAACATAAACTAACCCTAACTCCTAACCCTTACCCATAAACTAACCCTTACCCATAAACTAAACCTAGCTCCTAACCCTAACCCATAAACTAACCCTAACTCCTAACCCTAACTCATAAACTAACCCTAGCTCCTAACCCTAACCCATAAACTAACCCTAACTCCTAACCCTTACCCATAAACTAACCCTAACTCCTAACCCTTACCCATACACTAACCCTAGCTCCTAACCCTAACCCATAAACTAAACCTAACTCCTAACCCTAACCCATAAACTAACCCTAACCCATAAACTAACCCTAGCTCCTAACCCTTACCCATAAACATAAACTAATCCTAACTCCTAACCCTTACCCATAAACTAACCCTAACTCCTAACCCTTACCCATAAACTAACCCTAGCTCCTAACCCTAACCCATAAACTAACCCTAACTCCTAACCCTAACCCACGAACTAATCCTAACCCATAAACTAACCCTAGCTCCTAACCCTTACCCATAAACTAACCCTAACTCATAACCCTTACCCATAAACTAACCCTAACTCCTAACCCTTACCCATAAAATAACCCTGACTCCTAACCCTTACACATAAACTAACCCTAGCTCCTAACCCTAACCCCTAAAATAACCCTAACTCCTAAACCTAACCCATAAACTAACCCTAACCCATAAACTAACCCTAGCTCCTAACCCTTACCCAAAAACATAAACTAGCCCTAACTCCTAACCCTTACCCATAAACTAATCCTAACCCATAAACTAACCCTAACTCCTAACCCTAACCCATGAACTAATCCTAACCCATAAACTAACCGTAGCTCCTAACCCTTACCCATAAACTAACCCTAACTCCTAACCCTTACCCATAAACTAAACCTAACCCATAAACAAACCCTAACTCCTAACCCTTACCCATAAACTAACCCTAACTCCTAACCCTTACCCATAAACTAACCCTAGCTCCTAACCTTTACCCATAAACTAACCCTTACCCATAAACTAACCCTAACCCATAAACTAACCCTTACCCATAAACTAACCCTAACTCCTAACCCTTACCCATAAACTAACCCTAGCTCCTAACCCTAACCCATAAACTAACCATAGCTCCTAACCCTAACAAATAAACCAACCCTAGCTCCTAACCCTTACCCATAAACATAAACTAACCCTAACTCCTAACCCTTACCCATAAACTAACCCTTACCCATAAACTAACCCTAACTCCTAACCCTTACCCATAAACTAGCCCTAGCTCCTAACCCTAACCCATAAACTAACCCTAGCTCCTAACCCTAACCCATAAAATAACCCTAGCTCCTAACCCTAACCCATAAACTAACCCTAGCTCCTAACCCTAACCCTAACTCCTAACACTTACCCATAAACTAACCCTAACCCATAAACTAACACTAACTCCTAACCCTTACCCATAAACTAACCCTAACTCCTAACCCTTACCCATAAAATAACCCTAGCTCCTAACCCTAACCCTAACTCCTAACCCTTACCCATAAACTAACCCTTACCCATAAACTAACCCTAACCCATAAACAAACCCTAACTCCTAACCCTTACCCATAAACTAACCCTAACTCCTAACCCTTACCCATAAACTAACCCTAGCTCCTAACCTTTACCCATAAACTAACCCTTACCCATAAACTAACCCTAACCCATAAACTAACCCTTACCCATAAACTAACCCTAACTCCTAACCCTTACCCATAAACTAACCCTAGCTCCTAACCCTAACCCATAAACTAACCATAGCTCCTAACCCTAACCAATAAACTAACCCTAGCTCCTAACCCTTACCCATAAACATAAACTAACCCTAACTCCTAACCCTTACCCATAAACTAACCCTTACCCATAAACTAACCCTAACTCCTAACCCTTACCCATAAACTAGCCCTAGGTCCTAACCCTAACCCATAAACTAACCCTAGCTCCTAACCCTAACCCATAAACTAACCCTAGCTCCTAACCCTAACCCATAAACTAACCCTAGCTCCTAACCCTTACCCATAAACATAAACTAACCCTAACTCCTAACACTTACCCATAAACTAACCCTAACCCATAAACTAACACTAACTCCTAACCCTTACCCATAAACTAACCCTAACTCCTAACCCTTACCCATAAACTAACCCTAGCTCCTAACCCTAACCCTAACTCCTAACCCTTACCCATAAACTAACCCTTACCCATAAACTAACCCTAACCCATAAACTAACCCTAACTCCTAAACCTTACCCATAAACTAACCCTAGCTCCTAACCCTTACCCATAAACTAACCCTTACCCATAAACTAACCCTAGCTCCTAACCCTTACCCATAAGCTAACCCTAGCTCCTAACCCTTACCCATAAACTAATCCTAACCCATAAATTAACCCTAGCTCCTAACCCTTACCCATAAACTAACCCTAACTCATAACCCTTACCCCCAAACTAACCCTAACTCCTAACCCTTACCCAAACTAACCCTAACCCATAAACTAACCCTAACTCCTAACCCTTAACCATAAACTAACCCTAACTCCCAACCCTTACCCATAAACTAACCCTAGCTCCTAACCCTAACCCATAAACTAACCCTAACTCATAACCCTTACCCATAAACTAAACCTTACCCATAAACTAACCCTAACTCCTAACCCTTACCCATAAACTAACCCTAACCCATAAACTAACCCTAACTCCTAACCCTTAACCATAAACTAACCCTAACTCCCAACCCTTACCCATAAACCAACCCTAGCTCCTAACCCTTACCCATAAACTAACCCTAACTCCTAACCCTAACCCATAAACTAATCCTAACCCATAAATTAACCCTAGCTCCTAACCCTTACCCATAAACTAACCCTAACTCATAACCCTTACCCATAAACTAACCCTTACCCATAAACTAACCCTAACTCCTAACCCTTACCCATAAACTAACCCTAACCCATAAACTAACCCTAACTCCTAACCCTTAACCATAAACTAACCCTAACTCCCAACCCTTACCCATAAACCAACCCTAGCTCCTAACCCTAACCCATAAACTAACCCTAACTCCTAACCCTAACCCATAAACTAATCCTAACCCATAAATTAACCCTAGCTCCTAACCCTTACCCATAAACTAACCCTAACTCATAACCCTTACCCATAAACTAACCCTTACCCATAAACTAACCCTAACTCCTAACCCTTACCCATAAACTAACCCTAACCCATAAACTAACCCTAACTCCTAACCCTTAACCACAAACTAACCCTAACTCCCAACCCTTACCCATAAACCAACCCTAGCTCCTAACCCTTACCCATAAACTAACCTTTACCCATAAACTAACCCTAACCCATAAACTAACCCTTACCCATAAACTAACCCTAACTCCTAACCCTTACCCATAATCTAACCCTAGCTCCTAACCCTAACCCATAAACTAACCCTAGCTCCTAACCCTTACCCATAAACATAAACTAACCCTAACTCCTAACCCTTACCCATAAACTAACCCTTACCCATAACATAACCCTAACTCCTAACCCTTACCCATAAACGAACCCTAACCCATAAACTAACCCTAGCTCCTAAACCTTACCCATAAACTAACCCTAGCTCCTAACCCTTACCCATAAACTAACCCTTACCCATAAACTAACCCTAGCTCCTAACCCTTACCCCTAAGCTAACCCTAGCTCCTAACCCTTACCCATAAACTAACCCTAACTCCTAACCCTTACCCATAAACTAACCCTAACCCATAAACTAACCCTAGCTCCTAACCCTTACCCATAAACTAACCCTAGCTCCTAACACTAAACCTAATTCTAACCTTAACACTATTTCTAACCTTAACCCTGAACCCCCAAGAAATAGCATTTGACCTTGTGGGGACTAACAAAATGTCCCCAGTTGGTAAAATGTTTGTTTGTTTACTTTTGTTGTGGGGACTTCTGTTCTCTCTCTCTCTCTCTCTCTCTCTCTCACACACACACACACACACACACACACACACACACACACACACACACACACACACACACACACACACACACACACACACACACACACGCAAGCACGCGCGCACATGCACACACATCTTGTGCTTATACAGTTGAAGTTGGAAGTTGACATACACCTTAGCCAAATACATTTAAACTCTGTTTTTCACAATTCCAGACATTTAATCCTAGTAAACATTCCCTGTCTTCGGCCAGTTAGGATCACCACTTTATTTTAAGAATGTGAAATATCAGAATAATAGTAGAGAGAATCATTTATTTCAGCTTTTATTTCTTTCATCACATTTCCAGTTGGTCAGAAGTTTACATACACTCAATTAGTTTTTGGTAGCATTGCCTTTAAAGTGTTTAACTTGGGTCAAATGTTTCGGGTAGCATTCCACAAGCTTCCCACAATAAGTTGCATGAATTTTGGTCCATTCCTCCTGACAGAGCTGGTGTAACAGAGTCAGGTTTGTAGACCTCCTTGCTCGCACACGCTTTTTCAGTAATGCCAACAAATTTTCTATAGGATTGAGGTCAGAGCTTTGGGATGGCCACTCCAATACATTGACTTTGTTGTCCTTAAGCCATTTTGCCACAACTTTGGAAGTATGCTTGGGGTCATTGTCCATTTGGAAGACCCATTTGCGACTAAGCTTTAACTTCCTGATGCTGCCACCCCCGTGCTTCGCGGTTTTGGAGCAGTGGCTTCTTCCCTGAGCGACCATTCAGGTTATGTCGATATAGGACTGGTTTTACTGTGGATATAGATAATTTTGTACTTGTTTCCTCCATCATCTTCACAAGGTCCTTTGCTGTTGTTCTGGGATTGATTTGCACTTTCTGCAGCAAAGTACGTTCATCTCTAGGAGACAGAATATGTCACCTTCCTGAGCGGTATGACGGTTGCGTGGTCCCATGGTGTTTATACTTGCATACTATTGTTTGTACAGATGAACATGGTACCTTCAGGCGTTGGAAATTGCTCCCAAGGATGAACCAGACTTGTGGAGGTCTACAATTTTTTTCTGCGATCTTGGCTGATTTCTTTTGACTTTCCTGACTTTCATGCATGATGTAGATGTCCTAACCGACTTGCCAAAACTATAACCAACTTTACAAACAAGTTTTAATGACTCCAACCTAAGTGGATGTAAACTTCCGACTTCAACTGTATACACATCTGTTACACATCTGTTTTGACTTTCACTTCTCCCTTGTATGCTGTGCAAGTTTGAGTTTATGTATTATTGTGTCCTGTGTGTGTGTGTGTGTGTGTGTGTGTGTGTGTGTGTGTGTGTGTGTGTGTGTGTGTGTGTGTGTGTGTGTGTTTGTGTGTGTGTGTGTGTGTGTAATGTACACTGACGTATATCAAGCCAGAGTAGTATCTCTCTCTGAGGTTGTGTAGGACGGAGGCTTCGTTGAGACAGGTGAGGTCAGCCATGTCCTCCACCTTACTGAACCTGGGAGGATTCATCCTCTGGACCTCCTCCCTGGACAGGGTCAGCTTCCTCTGGCTGTCTGTTAGCTCCACCTCCACCTCATCCCCTCGCTCCTGACGGATACTGGCAGACTGGAGGGTTGGGGTGGGGGGAGTGAGAGCGAGAGCGGGGAGAAAGGGGAGGAGATAGGGAGATGGTAGAGGAGAGATAGAGGCGGGGGAGAGAGGGAGGCAGGGAAGAGAGAGCGAGAGGTAGGGAAGAGAGAGAGAGCGGTGGGGAAGAGAGCGAGAGCGGTGGGGAAGAGAGAGAGAGGGTAGGGGAGAGATAGAGGCAGCGGGAGAGAGAGGCATGAAAGAGAGAGAGAGGTGGGGGAGAGAGAGAGAGAGAGAGAGAGAGAGAGAGAGAGAGCGAGAGAGAGAGAGAGCGAGAGGGAGGCAGGGAAGAGAAAGAGAGAGAGAGGTAGGGAAGCGAGAGAGAGAGGGAGGCAGGGGAGAGAGAGAGAAAGAGGTGGGGAAGAGAGAGAGAGAGAGAGAGAGAGAGAGAGAGAGAGAGAGAGGGTTTGAGAAGGGACAGAGGTTAGTTAGAAACTGATCCAGGAAACATCAACTAACAGCACAAGACATGACAAGCCATAACACATGGTACACATGCATAATAATAACACATGATAATAACACATGGTACAAATGCATAATAATAACACATGATAATAACATATGATACAAATGCATAATAATAACACATGATAAGAACAATTGGTACAAACGCATAATAATAACACATGATAATAACACATGGCACAAATGCATAATAATAACACATGATAATAACACATAGCACAAAAGCATAATAATAACACATGATAATTACACATGGTACAAATGCATAATAATAACACATGATAATAACACATGATACAAACGCATATTAATAAGACATAGTAATAACATATGATAATAACACATGGTAATAACACATGGTAATAACGCATGATAATAAAACATGGTAATAACGCATGATAATAACACATGGTGCAAACGCATGATAATAGCATATGGTAATAACGCATGATAATAACACATGGTAAAGGCGCATGATAATAACACAAGGTAATAAGACATAATAATAACGCATGACAATAACAATTGGTACAAACGCATAATAATAACACATGATAATAACACATGGTACAAATACATAATAACAACACATGATAATAACACATGGTACAAACGCATAATAATAACACATGATAAGAAGACATGGTACAAATGCATGATAATAACACATGGTAAAGGCGCATGATACAAATGCATAAAAATAACACATGATAATAACACATGATAATAACACATCACAATAACGCAATAACAATTGGTACAAACGCATAAAAATAACATATGATAATAACACATGATACAAACGCATATTAATAAGACATAGTAATAACATATGATAATAACACATGGTAATAACACATGGTAATAACACATGGTAATAACGCATGATAATAAAACATGGTAATAACGCATGATAATAACACATGATAATAACACATCACAATAACGCATGATAATAACATATGGTAATAACGCATGATAATAAGACATGGTACAAGTGCATGATAATAACACATGGTAAAGGCGCATGATAATAACACATGATAATAACAATTGGTAAAAACGCATAATAATAACACATGATAATAACACATGGTACAAATGCCTAATAAAAACACACGATAATAACACATGGTACAAACGCATAATAATAACACATGATAATAACACATGGTACAAATGCATGATAAGAAGACATGGTAAAAACACATGATAATAACACATGGTACAAATGCATAATAATAACACATGATAATAACACATGGTACAAATACATAATAATAACACATGATAATAACAATTGGTACAAACACATAATAATAACACCTGATAATAACACATGGTACAAATGCATAATAATAACACATGATAATGACACATGGTACAAATACATAATAATAACACATGATAATAACACATGGTACAAATGCATGATAAGATGACATGGTAAAAACACATGATAATAACACATCACAATAACGCATAATAATAACACATGGTACAAACGCATAATATTAATACATGATTATAACAAATGGTACAAATACATAATGATAACACATGATAATAACACATGGTACAAACGCATAATAACAACACCTGATAATAACACATGGTACAAATGCATAATAATAACACATGATAATAACACATGGTACACATGCATAATAATAACACCTGATAATAACACATGGTACAAATGCATAATAATAACACATGATAATAACACATGGTACAAATACATAATAATAACACATGATAATGACACATGGTACAAACGCATAATATTAATACATGGTACAAACGCATAATATTAATACATGATAATAACAAATGGTACAAACGCATAAAAATAACACATGATAATAACACATGATACAAACGCATATTAATAAGACATAGTAATAACATATAACACATGGTAATAACGCATGATAATAAAACATGGTAATAACGCATGATAATAACACATGATAATAACACATCACAATAACGCATGATAATAACACATGGTGCAAACGCATGATAATAAGACATGGTACAAATGCATGATAATAACACATGGTAAAGGCTCATGATAATAACACATGGTAATAACACATAATAATAACACATGATAATAACAATTGGTACAAACGCATAATAATAACACATGATAATAACACATGGTACAAATGCATAATAATAACACACGATAATAGCACATGGTACAAATGCATAATAATAACTCATGATAATAACACATTGTACAAACGCATAATAATACCACATGGTACAAATGCATAATAATAACTCATGATAATAACACATTGTACAAATGCATAATAATAACTCATGATAATAACACATTGTACAAACGCATAATAATAACACATGATAATAACACATGATACAAATGCATGATAAGAAGACATGGTAAAAACACATGATAATAACATATGGTAATAACGCATGATAACAAGACATGGTACAAATTCATGATAATAACACATCACAATAACGCATGATAATAACACACGGTAATAACGCATGATAATAACACATGGTGCAAACGCATGATAATAACACATGGTACAAACACATAATAATAACGCATGATAATAACACATGACAATAACGCATGATAATAACACATGGTACAAACACATAATAATAATGCATGATAATAACACATGACAATAACGCATGATAATAACACATGGTAACAAACACATAATAATAACGCATGATAATAACACATGATAATAACACATCACAATAATGCATGATAATAACACATGGTGCAAACGCATGATAATAACATATGGTAATAACGCATGATAATAACACATGGTACAAATGCATGATAATACCACATGGTAATAACACATGATAATAACACATGGTAATAACGCATGATAATAACGCATGATAATAACACATGGTACCAGAGCATGATAATATCACATGGTAATAACACATGATAATAATGCATGATAATAACACATGATAATAACACATTGTACAAACACATGGTGATAATGCATGATAATAACGCATGATAATAACACATGGTAATAATGCATGATAATAACACATGATAATAACGCATGATGATAACACATAGTAATAATGCATGATAATAACACATGATAATAACACATGGTTCCAGAGCATGATAATATCACATGGTAATAACACATGATAATAATGCATGATAATAACACATGGTAATAATGCATGATAATAACGCATGATAATAACACATGGTAGTAATGCATGATAATAACACATGGTAATAATGCATGATAATAACACATGATAATAATGCATTATACTAAGACATGGTACACACGCATGATAATAACACATGGTAATAATGCATGATAATAACACATGGTACTAATGCACGATAGTAACACATGGTAATAATGTATGATAATAACACATGATAATAACACATGGTAATAACACATGATAATAACACATGGTAATAACCCATGGTAATAATGCATAATAATAACGCGGTATACTAAGACATGGTACAAACGCATGATAATAACACATGATAATAACACCAGGTAATAATGCATGATAATAACGCATGATAATAACACATGGTAATAATGCATGATAATTCCAAATTTAAAGGCACTCGCACATCTGAGTAATCTTTTTTTGCAGGTGCATGGCAACAGTTGAACAAGATGAAGGAAAAAAGAAACCGCACACTGCTCTTGATAGTATCACTGATCTTTAATAAGTTTACGTATCAGCCTCACGGCCCTCGTCAGAGCTTTCGTGAATTTCTTAAAATTAGCACCCTTATGTAGACCTGGCCCCACCCACATCTGTTCCACGCATGGAAAGGGGTTGGAGGCGAAGGAAAAACAAATAAGTGCTACCAAATATAACAATATGCATTTCATAACTATTTGAATAAAGTGTGTAAATAAGACGTATTAAACACGTCTGTAAAACCACAATGAGAACATAGCAAGCTTTCATTAATCATTGGGTACATTGTACAAAAAACACCAGAGTAATCTGAAATAGAGACATAATTCATATTCAAATTCACAACATAGCATACATAGGCATTTCATCATTAAGTCCTTTAGGAAATAATGTCTGGAGGGTGAAAATCCAAAAACATTCTCTTTTACTCAGAGTATTATTAATATCACCTCCCCTCTGTTCTGCTCTGTTCTGCTCTGTTCTCCTCTGCTCTGCTCTGTTCTCCTCTGTTCTGCTCTGTTCTCCTCTGTTCTCCTCTGTTCTGCTCTGCTCTGTTCTCCTCTGCTCTGTTCTGCTCTGTTCTCCTCTGTTCTGCTCTGCTCTGTTCTCCTCTCCTCTGTTCTCCTCTGTTCTGCTCAGTTCTCCTCTGCTCTGCTCTGTTCTCCTCTGTTCTGCTCTGTTCTGCTCTGTTCTCCTCTGTTCTGTTCTGCTCTGTTCTGTTCTCCTCTGTTCTGCTCTCCTCTGTTCTGTTCTGCTCTGCTCTGTTCTGTTCTGCTCTGCTCTGTTCTCCTCTGTTCTGCTCTGCTCTGTTCTCCTCTGTTCTGTTCTCCTCTGTTCTGCTCTGCTCTGTTCTCCTCTGTTCTCCTCTGTTCTGCTCTGCTCTGTTCTGTTCTGCTCTGCTCTGTTCTCCTCTGCTCTGTTCTCCTCTGTTCTGTTCTCCTCTGTTCTCCTCTGTTCTGCTCTGCTCTGTTCTGTTCTGCTCTGCTCTGTTCTCCTCTGTTCTGCTCTGTTCTCCTCTGTTCTCCTCTGTTCTGCTCTGCTCTGTTCTCCTCTGTTCTGCTCTGTTCTGCTCTGTTCTCCTCTGTTCTGTTCTGCTCTGTTCTGTTCTCCTCTGCTCTGCTCTGTTCTCCTCTGTTCTGCTCTGTTCTCCTCTGTTCTCCTCTGTTCTGCTCTGTTCTGCTCTGCTCTGTTCTCCTCTGCTCTGTTCTGCTCTGTTCTGCTCTGTTCTCCTCTGTTCTGCTCTGCTCTGTTCTCCTCTCCTCTGTTCTCCTCTGTTCTGCTCTGTTCTCCTCTGCTCTGCTCTGTTCTCCTCTGTTCTGCTCTGTTCTGCTCTGTTCTCCTCTGTTCTGTTCTGCTCTGTTCTGTTCTGCTCTGTTCTGTTCTCCTCTGTTCTGCTCTCCTCTGTTCTGTTCTGCTCTGCTCTGTTCTGCTCTGCTCTGTTCTCCTCTGTTCTGCTCTGCTCTGTTCTCCTCTGTTCTGTTCTCCTCTGTTCTGCTCTGCTCTGTTCTCCTCTGTTCTCCTCTGTTCTGCTCTGCTCTGTTCTGTTCTGCTCTGCTCTGTTCTCCTCTGCTCTGTTCTCCTCTGTTCTGTTCTCCTCTGTTCTGTTCTCCTCTGTTCTCATCTGTTCTGCTCTGCTCTGTTCTGTTCTGCTCTGCTCTGTTCTCCTCTGTTCTGCTCTGCTCTGTTCTCCTCTGTTCTGCTCTGCTCTGTTCTCCTCTGTTCTCCTCTGTTCTGTTCTGCTCTGCTCTGTTCTGTTCTGTTCTGCTCTCCTCTGTTCTGCTCTGTTTTTAATGTTTTTTATTTCACCTTTATTTAACCAGGTAGGCTAGTTGAGAACAAGTTCTCATTTGCAACTGCGACCTGGCCAAGATAAAGCATAGCAGTGTGAACAGACAACACAGAGTTACACATGGAGTAAACAATTAACAAGTCAATAACACAGTAGAAAAAAAGAGAGTCTATATACATTGTGTGCAAAAGGCATGAGGAGGTAGGCGGATAATTACAATTTTGCAGATTAACACTGGAGTGATAAATGATCTGATGGTCATGTACAGGTAGAGATACTGGTGTGCAAAAGAGCAGAAAAGTAAATAAATATAAACAGTTGGTGAGGGAGATAAAAGTCTCCAACTTCAGCGATTTTTGCAATTCGTTCCAGTCACAGGCAGCAGAGAACTGGAACGAAAGGCGGCCAAATGAGGTGTTGGCTTTAGGGATGATCAGTGAGATACACCTGCTGGATCACGTGCTATGGGTGGGTGTTGCCATCCTGACCAGTGAACTAAGATAAGGCGGAGCTTTACCTAGCATGGACTTGTAGATGACCTGGAGCCAGTGGGTCTGGCGATGAATATGTAGCGAGGGCCAGCCGACTAGAGCATACAGGTTGCAGTGGTGGGTGGTATAAGGTGCTTTAGTAACAAAACGGATGGCACTGTGAGTAGAGTATTGGAAGCTATTTTGTAGATGACATCGCCGAAATCGAGGATTGGTAGGATAGTCAGTTTTAGTCAGTGACCGGCTCGGAAACCAGATTGCACAGCGGAAAAGGTACGGTGGGATTCGAGATGGTCAGTGACCTGTTTGTTGACTTGGCTTTCGAAGACCTTAGATAGGCAGGGCAGGATGGATATAGGTCTGTAACAGTTTGGGTCCAGGGTGTCTCCCCCTTTGAAGAGGGGGATGACTGCGGCAGCTTTCCAATCCTTGGGGATCTCAGACGATATGAAAGAGAGATTGAGCAGGCTGGTAATGTGTTCTGCTCTGTTCTGCTGTGTTCTGCTCTATTCTGTTCTGTTCTGCTCTGTTCTGTTCTTCTCTGTTCTGCTCTGTTCTATTCTGCTCTGTTCTGTTCTGTTCTGTTCTGCTCTGTTCTGCTCTGTTCTGTTCTGCTCTGCTGTGTTCTGCTGTGTTCTGCTCTATTCTGTTCTGTTCTGCTCTGCTCTGTTCTTCTCTGTTCTGCTCTGTTCTATTCTGCTCTGTTCTGTTCTGCTCTGCTGTGTTCTGCTGTGTTCTGCTCCATTCTGCTCTGCTGTGTTCTGCTCTGTTCTGCTCTGCTGTGTTCTGCTCTGTTCTGCTCTGCTCTGCTGTGTTCTGCTGTGTTCTGCTCTGCTGTGTTCTGCTCTGTTCTGTTCTGCTCTGCTGTGTTCTGCTCTGTTCTGCGCTGCTCTGCTGTGTTCTGCTGTGTTTTGCTCTATCCTGCTCTGCTCTGCTCGGTTCACCATTTACTTCTGCCTGGCACACACACCCGCATTCTCAGAATATGACTAACCACACACTTAAAATATGAATGTAGAATGACGACTGTGTGTGTGACTGTGTGTGACTGTGTGTGTGTGTGTGTGTGTGTGTGTGTGTTACTGCGGCCTCTTTAACATTAGGAGGCAGAAGGAGTGTATTGTTCTATTCATAGAGCTCCATATCAGAACAGCAGAGAAACAGAGAGAGATACCCTGTATAGACATACTATAGAGTAGAGCGCCCATTGGAACCCTGTCACATTGTCGAACACAAAGAGCCTTGGAACACAGTGGAAACTGGGACACAGCAGAACAGAGAAGAAGAGAGTGATCAAGGAAAAGGATAAAGGATAGAGGTGGAAGTGTTCTACAAGTGATGCCACTTCTCATAGAAAGACAAGGTTTAGAATGCAACATGTAGAGCTGAGTGACGTAGATCAGAGGGCAGTGTGGCTCCAACAGAGAGATAGAGCCCTGTGACTAAGCAATGTGAGAGAGGACAACTAGAAGCCCTAGTTCACTGCAGCACTGACAATAGAAGGAGACTAGAATAGAGTTGGAAGTACAGATAAGCATCGAAAGACAAGGAAGTTATACCAACACTGTGAAATAGCATCTTAGAGAATGCTAGATCAATGAATTACCATTCCATTGTCTTGAGAAAAACACTGTTCTCTTTTCCACACCTGTCAAACAGGCACACGCCTGGAGCTAATTATTCACCTGTATGAGGACTATTCAGAGTTCTGCAGATAGAAATGCAACAAATAGATCATTACAATGATTATGACATGGTATGGATTCATCTCAATTGAATGCATGGTGTGCTTATCTGCTATGTAATTGTCAATGTCGTGCTCAACTGCACAGGACTGATGGACCCAGGGAGGCCTGTGCTTTGCCCCATGGTAGGGCAAGAGGTGGGCAACTCCTTGGAGCGCAGCAGTGCACACAGGTTTTTGTTCCAGCCCAACTCTAAAACACATGCTTCAACTAACAATGCCCTATATTGACGACCATGATTAGTTGATTAGTTGAAAAACTCGCCCCTCCCCCTAACCTCACCACCGGCTGCCCTCCACCCTGACCACGCCCATTGGCCCCGCCCAGCCCAATCACCTCAAAACCGTGCTTCTCGGATGGAACCCAGACGAGCCTCTTTGCCGCCCAATCAGCTTGGCTGGAGGCGGAGAATACGTGGCCAGTGGGGGTAGAGGAAGTGGGCGAACCTGGCACCGCCCCTGTGGACAGGAAGCGGGTGACATCATTGGCAACACCGCCCCCTGACGGCCTGGACATGGTGCTGCTGGCAATGAGAGAGAGATAGAGAGAGAGATAGAGAGAGAGATAGAGAGAGAGAGAGAGAGAGAGAGAGAGAGAGAGAGAGAGAGAGAGAGAGAGAGAGAGAGAGAGAAAGAAAGAAAGAAAGAAAGATGGGTAATGGGAAGGAGAGAAAGAAAGAGAGAAAGAGAGAGAGAGAGAGAGAGAGAGAGAGAGAGAGAGAGAGAGAGAGAGAGAGAAAGAAATAAAGAAAGAAAGAGAGAGAGAGAGAAAGAAAGAACGAAAGAAAGAAAGAAAGATGGGTAATGGGAAGGAGAGAAAGAAAGAGAGAAAGAGAGAGAGAGAGAGAGAGAGAGAGAGAGAGAGAGAGAGAGAGAGAGAGAGAGAGAGAGAGAGAAAGAAATAAAGAAAGAAAGAGAGAGAGAGAGAAAGAAAGAACGAAAGAAAGAAAGAAAGAGAGAGAGAGAGAGAGAGCGAAAGAAAGAAAGAAAGAAAGAAAGAAAGAAAGAGAAAGAAAGAAAGAAAGAAAGAAAGAAAGAAAGAAAGAAAGAGAGAGAGAGAGAGAGATGGGTAATGGGAAGGAGAGAGACAAGAGACAAGAAAGATAGTGTTAGACATTTTCTCACTAAGTCACATTGTCATGTGTGTGGACTGAATAGTAGATGAAAATCAGAGCAGTGTATTTCACTGATCATGCATGCGAGTGTGAGTGAGTGGAGGAGGACTGCCTAACTATCAGACATTGACAGTGATGTGATCCCTCTCAAGAGAGCAGTAGTAGACTAGAAAGTACACACACCAAACACACACACACACATAATGCACACACACACAGAAAATGAGAGCAGTAGGACCACACAGCCCAGATACAGTCCCGATAGTCAGAGATGGCATAATTGAAAGACAGAGCAAATCAAGGAGACAGTCAGGGTGGAAGAGAGAGAGATGGATGGAGGGATGCAGGGGGATACAGCAACTGACTCGGTAAAGTGACATGACATTCAGAGCTTAGAGAGAGAAAGAGAGAGAGAGAGAGAGAGAGAGAGAGAGAGAGAGAGAGAGAGAGAGAGAGAGAGAGAGAGAGAGAGAGAGAGAGAGAGAGAGAGGGAGAGAAAGGGAGAGAGCGAGAGAGAGAGGGGGCGGCCTAGTGGTTAGAGCGTTGGTCTAGTAACCGAAAGGTTGCAAGTTCAAATCCTTGAGCTAACAAGGTACAAATCTGTCGTTCTGCCCCTGAACAGGCAGTTAACCCACTAGGCTGTCATTGAAAATAAGAATTTGTTCTTAACTGACTAGCCAAGGTAAAAAAGAAAGAGAGAGAGACATTGTACATTATATATAATATGACATTTGTAATGTCTTTATTGTTTTGAAACTTCTGTAATGTTTACTGTTAATTTTGATAGTTTATCTCACTTTTGTATATTATCTACCTCACTTTCTTTGGCAATGTTAACACATGTTTCCCATGCCAATAAAGCCCCTTGAATTGAATTGAATTGAGAAAGGGAGAGAGAGAGAGAGAGAGAGAGAGAGAGAGAGAGAGAGAGAGAGAGAGAGAGAGAGAGAGAGAGAGAGAAAGAGAAAGGGGCAGAGAGAGAGAGAGAGAGAGAGAGAGAGAGAGAGAGGGAGAGAGAGAGAGAGAGAGGCAGAGAGAGAGAGTGAGAGAGGAGGGGAGGTCTACTCCACAGTTGGCTGATATTACTGTATTATCATAGCAACAGTACTAAGATTAGGTCACACAGAGACACAGAGGACCTTATACAGTCCAGTGCACTCTGCTGGAGTCACGAGTCAACCACTTCTAGTAGTCAAACACTGTGGGACAAAGACAGCTCTATATCAACATGTACCTCCAATCCCTGGCTTTAACAATCAAATCCTCCATGATGGGTGTGATTGTAAGGGAAGTACTGTGTGTATTAGTAGCCATTGAGTAGTGAAGCTGAGTCTGCCATATAGGCCATTTCTCAGAAGTCTCTGAAAACTAGTATGGATTGATTTAGTGATTGGTCTGAGGGTGTCAATCATCTATAGACTGCTTGTTTATATCTTTATTGGCTCCTAAAGGACACTGATATTGTCTACCCCAATAAATGACAACTCATCATTTGGATTGAAGCAGAACCCCTCTGCATACAGTACATAAAGTGAGTCTGAGTGTCAACCCGACCCAAAACACAAGGTCTGTTGCTGTCTGTCATCACAGATAAGGTGTCTACTCTTGAGGAATGTCCTCTACCCAGACCGCCCTGATTCCTCCCATGTCTTTCTGTCTGTGTCTGTCCCTCTGTCTCTGGCCTGGGTAGGTCTACATCTGCACTGACACCTACTCCTGTCTGTCTGTCATACTGTGTACACACAGCAGATTACTGTTGATGAGTCACTCCAAACAGAGAGACAGAGTGCAGTTTCATTACTGATGAGAGAAGGAAGATGAAGGATGGCCAGAAATAGTCATCAGATATCCTGAGGCATTCCTTATCATCTGTTTATACATGTCTGTCTGTATTTATCGTTATAACAAAAGCTTATAGCACATCTGAACAAGGCTGTCTTTAGGCGTCCATCACTGACTGACCAGGCTACTGTAGCTCACTCAGCCAGGTGTCTAAAACCTAATAAGACCATTTATTTTTTCCATAGCAACACTAAACTAAGCACACTCCCCAATACACCACCACAGTGCAGTATTAAAGACAATACTTGCGGGGTTTGTGTGGAGGTCAATGCGGGGGTGCGGGAGGAATGTGTGTGTGTGTGTGTGTGTGTGTGTGTGTGTGTGTAAGTGGTGGGGGGGGGGGGGGGGGGGGCATGGTAACGCCTTTTCTTTACGCTTAAATTTGAGGAAAAAAGCCGAGTGTTGTGGCAGCGGTGACATTGTGACTCAACCACCGCCTGAAACTGTCGCTGGTAGACAGACACACTAGCAAGCTCCCCCATCCAAAATATTAGTGCGTCCGCTAACGGGAGCCATACGAAAGATTCCCATTCTACTACCTGCAACACCATACCACCCGACAAAAGCCATGAAGCCAAACGCCAACCACACCTCGAGCATGAGGTATGAATAATGATTAGAGGATTCGTTATAGCATATAGCCTAATGATAGACTCAATGGACCACATTAAAGAGAGCGCATGGAATTTAGCCTTACAGTTAGCTTTGGGGTGGTCAGTCACTAATGTGGGTTAAATAATAACCTAATAATAATATTAATAATAATAATAGGTTAATAATATGAATATCTTACGGATAAGAAGACATAATATCGTTATAATAATATACTTATAATAAACCCTTCATTAATAAAGCAACATAATTACAACTGCTTGCATTCTCTTGTCTAACAGCTTACAATATTTTCGGTTTGCTATGTGATCGTTTTGTACCATTCGTGGGCCTGCATGCTAACCGGAGGGCCAGGCAGCACGCCGCTGAAAGGTCCCCTATTGGGTGTAATTTAGACTAACCTAGCTAGGTTAGCAAGTAGCCAACACCAATGAAATATGATGCGTCGCCGTGCAGGATATTAGACTATCTACGACTGAATTAGAGTTGGCTATTGGTAACTAAATATCTCACCTTCACAATGTTCTCCGAGACGTGGATAAGTCTAGGGCTCGAGGAGGAATGAAATAAGGCGGGTTCTCCGTTTTTTCCTGACTTATATGAGGTGAGAGGAGCGTACCGCAAATGCGGCTTTTATCATTACACCGCTCTCTCAGTCGAAGCCGCACACACACATTCTACTGATCATAAAACAGACAGACAGAAGGGTGAGGGCGAAGCTCCGGCTTCAGGGCAGCACAGTCACTTCCTGTCTATACACCAATAAAACATAACTTACATTTAAGTCCCGCTTTATAAATATAGTCTTCGAATGAAAATCTACAACTGCTGTGAATCCCCGCCCATTGAATGAGACGATCCAGTCCAGCCCCTTCACTGGCACAGATACAAGCGACAACAAATGGGATCTTGAGAGATCCCAATTGCCACAAATCCTAACCAATCAGACAAAATATTGGGCAGTCCCATCAGTCTGACGGACGTGTAAAATGCACAATTGGAGTAAAGTAGCAGGTGCCCATACAGTTTTCTCGCGGTGGGGTAGGGAGATTTGCACGCTCTTTGTTGATGACAGCGTCCCTTGTCTGTCACTCGGAGTGGGACGGAATAGTCCCTAGACATTGATCTAAGGTCGGTTAAATGGTTAATGCTAGGTTTGGAGAAAGTACTAAGCTGATCTTAGACCTGTGCACAAGGACTGTCTATTGGAAAAGCCAGGCTACTAAAAGAGGTGACCAGATTCCTACTAACAGTTACCGTCTCCGAGTCTTAAGAATCCTGTGTTGATGTCTGGCTGGCGACCGCAGCTGCAACATGCTATAGTACTGCTCAAAGTGTTTTGCCATTTAAAGACAAAACCGGTGCACCAGTCATTGCTCATCAATTATTGTGATTATATGGGACTAGGTATTTTTCTAAAAATAGATAATTTCTGTTGCATCATTATTTTTTTTTAAATGTGTTTTTAGGTAATAAACATGTGATAACATATTCTATGTAGTTTACAAGCCTGCACACCTTGCACAGTAAAGACACAGTAATTAACTGTATTGTAATGGAGGCAGTCTTTTACAGATATTCAGGCCTACGTTGTGACCAACTACACCTTTCCATTCAGCAAAAAATAAATTAGACTTTTATTTGACAATGAGAGAATCTGAGACTCAAGTACAAAATAAACCAGAATTGACTCATATCAATCAATGTGTTTTATTTGCTCTATAGTGCCATTCTTTTTCACATGGAAGTGCTTTCTGCCACAAACAGTAGTGCTTTTTTTGTGATACAACATAGAAGGATGGGAAACGTATACAGTGGTATCTGTAGAAAAAAATAATAGAGCACAGCTAGTACCTGATTCCACTAACATACATCCCAACATACCTTGACCTGCAATATCACAATTTTATTCTGGAATCTAATAAAGCAACCAACCAGGAAGTCATCAAGTAATCCATCTGGCTATGTTGTTGTTGTGTGGGATGCGTAAAAAAAAAAGACTAACACAGAGGTCAGAGTCCTGGTGGTCAGGGTTCAAGTTACCCCCCCACAGGAAGTGGAGCAGACAGGACTGGCCATTCACCTATAAATAGAACTCGGTGGCCATGGAGACATAGAAAAATAAGGAAAGACACGGAAATTGAATAAATGTCAATAACACCAACTATAACCGATCAATATGGTTGTAAATCATATCATGGAATCTGCTTTAAAAGGTGAACTATCCATGTTTCCTGTTCAAAAGGTCAGTGTGTGTGAAGTGCTGCTTTCCATATACAGTATGTGACGTCTTAAAATGCCATTTCAATAGCCGTTTGTGTGCTTTTACAGTGCTTTGTATGTACGTAGTGTCCATAGTGTCAACTTACTTCTGTGCAAAGATGCAAGTCAAAGTTTCAGTTGTCTGTCCTTGTAGTAGGTAGAACATTACAGCCCTGTTGTGTCATCTAGTGGTCAAGACAATTGGTCAACACTTTACACTTTACATATCATGTAGATTCATGATATATTGTGCATGGTATCTGCTGGTAAGGTGCATAACCCAATGGTTTTGAATTGTAATACTGCAAAAGGAAACTGAATAGATTCTATTTGAAATAATGACTTAGTTATTATGTAATACCACACATGGCAGTTTAACTTAATGTAAAGTGTGACTAAATATTGTGGTAGTAGCGGCATAGAAGTTAGAAGTCTTCATCTCTCAATAACATCAGTATACATATTTCAGAAACCATCACTTTCAGAAGAGTTGCACGATTCAACAAAATAGACAGGCAATAAAAACATCTAATTTGAACATTGCAAATCTTGTGCTAGTTATAGAATAACACCATAGACTTCTTTTTGAAGGCACCGCCCAATGCATTAGTCTCCCACATGGTTAGACAGACACCAACCAAAGCAGAATCATAGAATTCAGGATTAGTCATCCATTCTAATTCTTTGAACAGAACCTCTCTCAGAGAACAGAATGTCACAGAAATTCAATTCCTCCTCAGGTGGTTTGCCAGTGCAGTTGTGAGCCCTCACAGTTTACAGTAAGAACAGGAAGATGTAGGGAGTGGTCAGGGAGGTTTTCCTTACGTAAATGTACTGCAGTGAAGTGACAGTTGTACGTTTCAGGTCCTCAGTACATGGTGGTCATGGCAGTCCAACAGGTTTACGGTCCATTTCCAGTCCCAGCTTAGGGTGCTCTGCCAAGGCCTGGACACTTCCAACAATGTACCTTAAAGGTAAACTCAGCTAAATGACGTTACCACGAGCAGCACTGCAGTTATTGAGATGAGTGAGACGCAGGACTTCACTTTCACAGTCACACACACACGGGTGAAAGTAGATGTCATTTCTTCCCAGTATGGGACCTCCTATGTTCACATGATCACACAATTACATATAGAATCTATTCATTCATTACATATAGAATCTATTCATTCATTCCATATAGAATCTCTATTCATTCATTACATATAGAATCTCTATTCATTCATTACATATAGAATCTCTATTCATTCATTACATATAGAATCTCTATTCATTCATTACATATAGAATCCCTATTCATTCATTACATATAGAATCTCTATTCATTCATTACATATAGAATCTCTATTCATTCATTACATATAGAATCCCTATTCATTCATTACATATAGAATCTCTATTCATTCATTACATATAGAATCTCTATTCATTCATTACATATAGAATCCCCTATTCATTCATTACATATAGAGTCTCTATTCATTCATTACATATAGAATCTCTATTCATTCATTACATATAGAATCTCTATTCATTCATTACATATAGAATCCCCTATTCATTCATTACATATAGAATCTCTATTCATTCATTACATATAGAATCCCCTATTCATTCATTACATATAGAATCTCTATTCATTCATTCCATATAGAATCTCTATTCATTCATTACATATAGAATCCCCTATTCATTCATTAGGATCTCTGTGGGCCTCGTACTAAAGATGTGTTATTTAACTTTTACAATGTATTACCTTCTACTGTAGCATGAACACAACCTGTCATGATGTTTTCATCAGATTGTCAAACAATCACTTCAAAGGGCTCCTTTACATGTTCATCCAGTCTCAACATGTCTCCAGCCTCCAAACAGTGGTGGATGCAAAGAGACCTTTGTTACACAAAACACCAACAAGTGTGATGACATTTTGGTGATTGTCATTAGGCCAGAATTTATGCGTCCACTACTGTCCACGCGGGTCTCAGTGTCAGCCATCCATCTCAGCCTCGGCAACATTTTGTTTTCATTATTGTGATAGGCTCATGTTTTACCGGTATGGAATACCCTCACTATGTATTTAAACAGCAGATAAGTTGAGCCTCACACTTCAACGCTCTTAGTTGTTGTGGAAATTGACCCACTATGCTGTTTACTTTCTGCATCTACGTCATATCGCTGAGTCTACCTTTAACATCCCTCCATTTCCCCCTTAAAATTCTACCAAATATACAGTATTCAGCAAATGAACTAAATCAAGAAAATACTGAGGAAAATCATACAAAGTTAAATGTTTGAGGAACACAGAATCTCAGGTGACAGAATCTCATATTCAAGACAGAGGTAAACATTAACAGAAGATTGTCCCTTCAGCTGGGTACTGTAGAATTTTAAAAATAACATAAGGTAACATTTTAATCAAAGTTCTGCTTACAAAGTACTTATACACCTTTGTTTGTTAACCATAGTTAACCATATTAAACAATCAATCATAAGTTTAGAAGTAGACCTTCAAATAACATGTTACCAGACGATGCACTCATATGGTTTTGTGCTGACACTGCACCCAGTTGAACAAGCAACATGTTTGATTAAATAAAGCAAATATATAATAGTCTTGCATTATAAATACAGAATAACAACATACAGTACAAGTCAAAGAAACAGCTTAAAACCGCTGCTTATTTTCAGCTGTTTCTCTGTATCCATTTTGCTACATATCAGTCTAACACAACAGACCTGCTCAAACCTTGACAGAACACAAATCACCAGAATCAAAAACATATCAATAATGCCTTGTCTTTCAACAAACATCCCTCAATGTCAATACACCATTTTACCTCATTCTGTCACACAGTATTCAACATCAACAGGTTTGGTGTAGAAGTTACCCGTAGGCACAGATCTAGGATCAGCTTAGCCTCTCCAAAACCTAACCTTCACCATTAGGGGGCAGAAACACTAAACTGGTCATAGCTCAGTGTCTAGGGGGCAGCTTCACCTAACTCCCATGTGTCCAGTGTGAGTTGTAACTGAACAGGAGCTGCAGGTACAGACTGAAGCCAATAGGGGTCAGTGTTGTATGTGTGGTCAGCTAGGTGCTGGAGCCAGTGGTGAATGTAGCGGTTGGTTGACGGGACGGGTCTGAGACAGACGGGTTCATAATGATTCTGAAAGATCGCTATGTCCAAATCAGCCAACACAGTTAGAGTAGCAGCAGCCCATCTACCCCTTTCAATGACACTTCTCTCTCTCTTTCTCTCCTTCTATCCCTCTCTCTCCTTTTCTGTCCTATCTGTCTGTCCTTTTCTCTCTGTTTGACAGTATACAGTATCTCTCTCTCTCCGTTTGTCTCTCGGCGTCTTTGTGGTGTCTTCTGTTTCTCTTTCTACACCTCTCTCAACTTCAGTCTCTCAATGTTGTCCTTTTCCCTAAATCATGTACTTACCTTTCTCTACTTTGGTCTCTTTCCATATGAAGCCTGTCTCTCTTTCTGCCTCTCTCTCCCTCTGTCTGTCCCTGACTTCCTGTGGATCCCAGGTCACTTCCTGTCCCCTCTGTCTGTCGCCTCCCTAGTTAGTGTGGGTGGGTTGTGAGAGGGAGGATCGGTGGGTCAGGGGGGAGGGGCAGCCGCCAGGGTTGCCCTCAGGGTCATTGTCAGGGGAGACGAGCTGCAGGGCTACTTCGTTCTCGTAGCAGAAGGAGGAGCGTGAGCCCTGGATGTACTTCTGCTCGGCCAACTCTTTAGCGCTGCAAGAGGGTGTGCTGGGAATCTCATAGGTCCGGTGGAAGAACGAGTAGTCCACCTGGATAAGAAAAAGAGAGGGGTCACTCTGGGTAAGAAAAAGAGAGGGGTCACTCTGGGTAAGAAAAAGAGAGGGGTCACTCTGGGTAAGAAAAAGAGAGGGGTCACTCTGGGTAAGAAAAAGAGAGGGGTCACTCTGGGTAAGAAAAAGAGAGGGGTCACTCTGGGTAAGAAAAAGAGAGGGGTCACTCTGGGTAAGAAAAAGAGAGGGGTCACTCTGGGTAAGAAAAAGAGAGGGGTCACTCTGGATAAGAAAAAGAGAGGGGTCACTCTGGGTAAGAAAAAGAGAGGGGTCACTCTGGATAAGGTAAAAAAGAGAGGGGTCACTCTGGATAAGAAAAAGAGAGGGGTCACTCTGGGTAAGAAAAAGAGAGGGGTCACTCTGGATAAGAAAAAGAGAGGGGTCACTCTGGGTAAGAAAAAGAGAGGGGTCACTCTGGATAAGAAAAAGAGAGGGGTCACTCTGGATAAGAAAAAGAGAGGGGTCACTCTAAGAAAAAGAGAGGGGGGTAAGAAAAAGAGAGGGGTCACTCTGGGTAAGAAAAAGAGAGGGGTCCCTCTGGGTAAGAAAAAGAGAGGGGTCACTCTGGGTAAGAAAAAGAGAGGGGTCACTCTGGGTAAGAAAAAGAGAGGGGTCACTCTGGATAAGAAAAAGAGAGGGGTCACTCTGGGTAAGTAAAAAAGAGAGGGGTCACTCTGGATAAGAAAAAGAGAGGGGTCACTCTGGGTAAGAAAAAGAGAGGGGTCACTCTGGATAAGAAAAAGAGAGGGGTCACTCTGGATAAGAAAAAGAGAGGGGTCACTCTGGGTAAGAAAAAGAGAGGGGTCACTCTGGATAAGAAAAAGAGAGGGGTCACTCTGGATAAGAAAAAGAGAGGGGTCACTCTGGATAAGAAAAAGAGAGGGGTCACTCTGGATAAGAAAAAGAGAGGGGTCACTCTGGATAAGAAAAAGAGAGGGGTCACTCTGGATAAGAAAAAGAGAGGGGTCACTGGATAAGAAAAAGAGAGGGGTCACTCTGGATAAGAGTGTCTGCTGAATGGCTAAAATGTAGAGAAAAGGGAAAACGTAACAACGAAGCTAGAGGATGAGAAACTCTTTCCTCTTCTGTTTCTATAGGACCTCTCCCCCTCTTACCTGGTAACAGTTCTTCCTCTCGAAGAGCACAGGTTCGAAGCGGTGACCCCAGAGGATCTCGGAAGCGAGGTAGGAGCTGCGACACTGTGTGGTCATGGCTGTGGCCTCCACCATACCCTCCAGAATGACCACCACCTCCAGCTCCGCGTCGCCCTCCAGAGTCCGACGGTCCATCTCGAAAAACGGCGACTCATCGTTGATCTCGTGGACGATGGTTACCGGGGAAACCAAGAAGATGCGGTCGGTTCCTGTGTCGAATCCCACGTTGATGTCCTCGTTGTCCAGCGGGAGGAACTCTCCCTCTGGGGTCACCCTCGGCTGGGGGAGGGGGAAAGAACAGGGGTAGAGAAAGGGAAGTACAGATGGTATGAGGTTAGTGATTAAGTGTTTAGTTTTTACATTGTTTACAGGAACATATTGTATTGTTCAGTCTAAAGTCTTAAGTGTTACGTTCCACAGAAAGCTCTCGCCTGCCTATATTTCTTGGCTGCACCAGTCTGCAGCCATACTCCACAGGCCTAGGCTTACTACACAACCTTCTTCAGGAGTCAATCCCCAGCCTCAGCACTGAGAAACACCAGTCTACAGCCATACTCCACAGGCCTAGGCTTACTACACAACCTTTTTCAGGAGTCAATCCCCAGCCTCAGCACTGAGAAACACCAGTCTACAGCCATACTCCACAGGCCTAGGCTTACTACACAACCTTCTTCAGGAGTCAATCCCCAGCCTCAGCACTGAGAAACACCAGTCTACAGCCATACTCCACAGGCCTAGGCTTACTACACAACCTTTTTCAGGAGTCAATCCCCAGCCTCAGCACTGAGAAACACCAGTCTACAGCCATACTCCACAGGCCTAGGCTTACTACACAACCTTTTTCAGGAGTCAATCCCCAGCCTCAGCACTGAGAAACACCAGTCTACAGCCATACTCCACAGGCCTAGGCTTACTACACAACCTTCTTCAGGAGTCAATCCCCAGCCTCAGCACTGAGAAACACCAGTCTACAGCCAAACTCCACAGGCCTAGGCTTACTACACAACCTTTTTCAGGAGTCAATCCCCAGCCTCAGCACTGAGAAACACCAGTCTACAGCCAAACTCCACAGGCCTAGGCTTACTACACAACCTTTTTCAGGAGTCAATCCCCAGCCTCAGCACTGAGAAACACCAGTCTACAGCCAAACTCCACAGGCCTAGGCTTACTACACAACCTTTTTCAGGAGACAATCCCCAGCCTCAGCACTGAGAAACACCAGTCTACAGCCAAACTCCACAGGCCTAGGCTTACTACACAACCTTTTTCAGGAGTCAATCCCCAGCCTCAGCACTGAGAAACACCAGTCTACAGCCATACTCCACAAGCCTAGGCTTACTACACAACCTTTTTCAGGAGTCAATCCCCAGCCTCAGCACTGAGAAACACCAGTCTACAGCCAAACTCCACAGGCCTAGGCTTACTACACAACCTTTTTCAGGAGTCAATCCCCAGCCTCAGCACTGAGAAACACCAGTCTACAGCCAAACTCCACAGGCCTAGGCTTACTACACAACCTTTTTCAGGAGTCAATCCCCAGCCTCAGCACTGAGAAACACCAGTCTACAGCCATACTCCACAGGCCTAGGCTTACTACACAACCTTTTTCAGGAGTCAATCCCCAGCCTCAGCACTGAGAAACACCAGTCTACAGCCATACTCCACAGGCCTAGGCTTACTACACAACCTTCTTCAGGAGTCAATCCCCAGCCTCAGCACTGAGAAACACCAGTCTACAGCCATACTCCACAGGCCTAGGCTTACTACACAACCTTTTTCAGGAGTCAATCCCCAGCCTCAGCACTGAGAAACACCAGTCTACAGCCAAACTCCACAGGCCTAGGCTTACTACACAACCTTTTTCAGGAGCCAATCCCCAGCCTCAGCACTGAGAAACACCAGTCTACAGCCATACTCCACAGGCCTAGGCTTACTACACAACCTTTTTCAGGAGCCAATCCCCAGCCTCAGCACTGAGAAACACAATTCTGCCATGATCCCCCAAAACTTATCAAAGCTGCCCCGTCTGAACTTTGACATGATCAAGGTTTTAAGAAGATCTAAATGTCCCTCTCTTCACCTACCTGTTCTAGAGCTTTACAACCCACAGGACAATGAAAGCAGTGGTAGGTAAGGGCCACATGAAACACAATAGATACAGACCGGCAGACAATATGTCAGAACACACACCACCACGCAAACTTTCACCAAAATTGCTAACAGATGGCCAGAAAAGAGTATTATCTATATACAGTACACACACACACACACACACACACACACACACACACACACACACACACACACACACACACACACACACACACACACACACACACACACACACACACACACACACACACACACACACACACGAACACACACTCACAGACATGCACACGCACACGCACACACATGCCCACACATGCACACACGGTAAAAGAATCCTGGGGAAATTAATCCCTTGGTAAATCTTCTAAACCCCTGAGGGAGAATAAAACAAGCTCTTATTAAACACAGACATCAGAGTACAGTCCAGATGGGCTCACTGATATCACTCTCCCTCTCTCTCTCTCCCTCTCTACTTCTCCCCATCACTTTCCATCTCTCTCTCCCTCTCTCCCTCTCTACTTCTCCCCATCACTGTCCATCTCTCTTTCTCCCCATCTCTCTCTCTCTCTCTCTCTCTCTCCCTCTCTACTTCTCCCCATCTCTCTCTCTCTCTCTCTCTCTCTCTCTCTCTCTCTCTCTCGCTCTCTCTTTCTCTCTCTCTCTCTCTCTCTCTGTACAGTTACTGATGTGTCCTGCCTCTTCTACTGTTTACAGCCCCTTCAGTATCTTTACAGTTACTGATGTGTCCTGCCTCTTCTACTGTTTACAGCCCCTTCAGTATCTTTACAGCCCCTTCAGTATCTTTACAGTTACTGATGTGTCCTGCCTCTTCTACTGTTTACAGCCCCTTCAGTATCTTTACAGTTACTGATGTGTCCTGCCTCTTCTACTGTTTACAGCCCCTTCAGTATCTTTACAGCCCCTTCAGTATCTTTACAGTTACTGATGTGTCCTGCCTCTTCTACTGTTTACAGCCCCTTCAGTATCTTTGCTCCCTTCTTTCATCCATCAACCGATCTTCTTCTTCTCTCCTTTCTTACCTTCAATAGCTGTGCACGTACGTGTGCCTCTACCAGGTGGCTCTTGCGTAGGTTCCCCACCCTCCACATCATGCAGAGTTTCCCGTCTCTCAGCGCCACCACTGCCGTGTCAGAGAACAACAGCGTCTCGTTACGCTTCTTGGGCTTAGCGATCTTCGCCATGACCGCTCCGATGATGAAGGCGTCGATGATGCAGCCCACAATGCACTGCAAAACGACCGCCATCACCGCCAGGGGGCAGGCCTCAGTCACGCTGCGGAAGCCGTAACCAATGGACGTCTGCGTCTCCAGGGAGAACAGGAAGGCCGCCATAAAGCTGTTCACCTGAACAAAACACGTTTCCTCCACTTCCACCACCGCCCCTGCTCCGGACTCATCTCCTCCCCCGGAAGAGGCACCCGAGCTGGGGTTGAGGCGGATGGCGAAGTCCCCGTGCGCGGCGGCAATGAGCCAGAAGGCGAAGCCAAAGAGCAGCCAGGAGAGGAGGAAGGAGAGGCAGAAGATGACTAGCATCCAACGCCAGCGGATGTCCACGCAGGTGGTGAAGAGGTCGCTGAGGTAACGCTGGCCTCTCTCGCTCATGTTGACGAAGGTGACGTTGCAGCGCCCGTCCTTGCCCACAAAGCGGTGGCGGGGCCGGCGTCTAGAGCGCCGGGTGGGCCGGCGGCTTGAGGAGGAAGGGGATGACAGTGTTGAATCTCGGTCCGAGGACGAACAGCCTTCTCCCCTTCTCCCCAGACTTCCGCCCCTCCCGCCCCTCAGTCCTGAGCGCCCTCCTCCTTTCATCGATCCTTCCCCTCCTCCTGCCTCCAGGGCTCCGCTGGGCCTCCGTGCATTGCTGCCGTTGCCCTGCAGGGGGAGTGCTTTGCCATTTCGGTTGTGTGTGGGAGAGAGACTGGTGGGGCTCCCTGAGCCTCCCGTGCTCCCCCCCACCCTGGCCGTGTCAGCAACACTCAGAGCCAGCTTAATGACTTCCTCCTCGTCTGCCAGCCCGTCAACCACTGCACTGAAACGTCGCTTAACACGCGCCGCTCCCATGGTGCTAAATACAATGTCTTACGCTGATGAAGCTGTAGTCTCAACTCCTATGTGCTTGTGAGTTTTTGACCACCTAGGTATTGATAAGAACCCGGTGTTCTGTACTTCTTTCCAGTTCCACTGTTTCTATGGTGAAAAGTAATCCATCTGATGTGGTAAAGGTAAATCCATGAGGAAAAACTGTATCCAGCAGTAGATGACTTCCCTCACTTCCCGGATCATTGTTCCACTAACTTTTTATTAACAGTCAGGGTTACTCACAGCTCTACAGTGTCCTGATTCACAGTCTTCCTTCCATTCTCTTGAAGGAAACTCAGTGGTCAAGTTGTTGCTGTATGGTCCTCTGGTCAGAAACGTATTCCACAGCAGCAGATAGACAGTCTCGCAGTAATACTGTATAGTCCCTGTAGTACTTACACTCCTTTGGGCTGAAGAGGGAGGTTACGCACGTGTCCAGGGTATCAACAGGAGGGACCCATAGTCTGTGGCCATCTTACAAGGAAGCAGGAGTTTAGCTGACAGTTTGAAACAGCACAAGGGAAACACACTGATCAGGCTACAGGAACTGAGAAGCTTGAAAGGATGAGAGCTTGGGATACAATGGGGTAGTAGTAATGAGGATATATACTCCCCACATTCACTAAAGTGCAATATGACAATACAGAGTCCAGGGATAGATCCACAGTACAGTACAGTCAAACGGTGTCTATGTTTCTAACACGTATCTAACATGCAACCAGCAGAGAAAAGAATAGCATGCTGTTTCTTACGTTCCATGATCTTCACTTCCCAGTGGTTTGGTCATGGAAAATACACAAGGCAGATTGAAACAGAGGAGGAACTCCTTAGACTATTGATTCAGATAATGGTACACAATTCCAATACATTCACTTCCTATCAGTCAGAGTATGTTCCTCCACCCTTTTATATCTATGTTTCCTTTGCTACAGGGCCTTGGAACACATTTATGAGCTACAGTAGCCATGCACTGTGTAAATTATACTCACTCAGTGTCTCTCACAAGTGGGAGACTGTGACCAGCAGTTTCCCCTCAAATCCAAGTATCTTTTCCAAGCCACAAAAGTCCTCAAATGTCAGTGGTGAGTTCTTGGCACAACAAAAGCAGACTTTTAGAGACATTTGAAATATGTTTGTGGCTCTCTCAGGTGACTGCTGGATATCCTATTCCTGAGAGTCTCTGTGTTTCTCCTAAAGGCATTGTCAATTCAGTACAGAACACACTGCACAGACTGACTACTGACCAGATCAGCTACATGATATTAACTCAGTGTTGTAAAAATGTATACAACAATAAGGAGACTTACTCTCCACTACAACTGCATGGGAGAATTCTCTATAATAGAGGGAGTGAGGGAAAGAGAGTGAGAAAGACAATACATAAAAGGAGAGAGAATTAAATTACTTGACTAGAACGCCAAGGCATGTACAATTGTGTGTACTTTCTGTGTACTTATTGTTGTGTACCATCCTATACATATGACACCAGGATTAATTCTATACAACACCTATTATAGAGTCAAAGTGAATGTGTAGGAGGAGCAGAATCCTATTGGCCGGTTGTGGGGAAAGAGGGGAGGGGTAACAGGCACACAGGGCATACACCCGTGGATGACCTCTACAAAAACTCAGAGCTCAAAGGTTATTTCAGAGGTCAAATCCTGTCCAATCCTGGGACGGGAGGTGCCGTGTCCTTGTTTTTTCCAAACGGGTTGGTTTTAGTTCTCTCCTCTTGGTTCAAATGTCACACTCAACACCCCTGCTTGACAGAGAACACACATGTTTATCCATTTCAGAAAAGCTTCCAGTCTAATTCCTTTGGAAAAATGTGCCAATAATGTGAAGAGGACGTGCAAGGAAAACTGGGTAAAAACAACAACCCACTGAGGCAAACAAAGGTAATATTTTGGGAAGAGAGATTTTTTTGTTTGTTGCATGCCAAATCCCTTAGGGATAAAAAAAAAACAAAGAAAACTCAAAAGGTTTGATTCAGGGCAAATCCAAATGACATAAAAAAGGTTTGGTTGCGATATTAGACTTTACCTTCCGTACACATTTCCAGTGGACTGTGGTTTTCGAACGCTGGCAAGTCTTTGACCCCCAGTGAACAATGTTACTAGGTCCCTGAGGAACAGTTCAACCCTTCACCAGCTCCCTGAGGACAGTTTACAGTGTAACACCTTGACCAGATCACTGAGGACACCCTGACTAAGAGCAACGAAGGCACAACACAGGAGACAGTCGTTACCTGGTGTCCAAGGTTTACACAGAGACAGATGTTACCTGGTGTCCAAGGTTTACACAGAGACAGATGTTACCTACTGTCCTAGGTTTACACAGAGACAGATGTTACCTACTGTCCTAGGTTTACACAGAGACAGGTGTTACCTACTGTCCTAGGTTTACACAGAGACAGGTGTTACCTACTGTCCTAGGTTTACAGAGACAGGTGTTACCTACTGTCCTAGGTTTACACAGAGACAGGTGTTACCTAGTGTCCTAGGTTTACACAGAGACAGGTGTTACCTACTGTCCTAGGTTTACACAGAGACAGATGTTACCTACTGTCCTAGGTTTACACAGAGACAGGTGTTACCTACTGTCCTAGATTTACACAGAGACAGATGTTACCTACTGTCCTAGGTTTACATAGAGACAGGTGTTACCTACTGTCCTAGGTTTACACAGAGACAGGTGTTACCTACTGTCCTAGGTTTACACAGAGACAGGTGTTACCTACTGTCTTAGGTTTACACAGAGACAGATGTTACGTACTGTCCTAGGTTTACACAGAGACAGATGTTACCTACTGTCCTAGGTTTACACAGAGACAGGTGTTACCTACTGTCCTAGGTTTACACAGAGACAGGTGTTACCTGCTGTCCTAGGTTTACACAGAGACAGGTGTTACCTACTGTCCTAGGTTTACACAGAGACCGGTGTTACCTACTGTCCTAGGTTTACACAGAGACAGGTGTTACCGTTTGTCCAAGGTTTACACAGAGACAGATGTTACCTACTGTCCTAGGTTTACACAGAGACAGGTGTTACCTACTGTCCTAGGTTTACACAGAGACAGGTGTTACCTACTGTCCTAGGTTTACACAGAGACAGATGTTACCTACTGTCCTAGATTTACACAGAGACAGGTGTTCCCTACTGTCCTAGGTTTACACAGAGACAGGTGTTACCTGCTGTCCTAGGTTTACACAGAGACAGGTGTTACCTGCTGTCCTAGGTTTACACAGAGACAGGTGTTACCTACTGTCCTAGATTTACACAGAGACAGGTGTTACCTACTGTCCTAGGTTTACACAGAGACAGATGTTACCTACTGTCCTAGATTTACACAGAGACAGGTGTTCCCTACTGTCCTAGGTTTACACAGAGACAGGTGTTACCTACTGTCCTAGGTTTACACAGAGACAAATGTTACCTACTGTCCTAGGTTTACACAGAGACAGGTGTTACCTGCTGTCCTAGGTTTACACAGAGACAGGTGTTACCTACTGTCCTAGATTTACACAGAGACAGGTGTTACCTACTGTCCTAGGTTTACACAGAGACAGGTGTTACCTGCTGTCGTAGGTTTACACAGAGACAGATGTTACCTACTGTCCTAGATTTACACAGAGACAGATGTTACCTACTGTCCTAGGTTTACACAGAGACAGGTGTTACCTACTGTCCTAGGTTTACACAGAGACAAATGTTACCTACTGTCCTAGGTTTACACAGAGACAGATGTTACCTGCTGTCCTAGGTTTACACAGAGACAGGTGTTACCTACTGTCCTAGATTTACACAGAGACAGGTGTTACCTACTGTCCTAGGTTTACACAGAGACAGGTGTTACCTACTGTCCTAGGTTTACACAGAGACAGATGTTACCTGTTGTCCAAGGTTTACACAGAGACAGGTGTTACCTGTTGTCCTAGGTTTACACAGAGACAGGTGTTACCTGCTGTCCTAGGTTTACACAGAGACAGATGTTACCTACTGTCCTAGATTTACACAGAGACAGGTGTTGTCATGTCACACAAACAGTAAGAGAGGGGAGAAGAGAAGAGAAGCCTCTACAACAAGTGGAAGTGGGGAAAGAGATCCCTCCTAAAGTGAGAGGTGACGTAGGGGTTCATTTTGACTGGTCTGCTGCCCTCCCTCTCTCAGGCATAGTAACAGGAATTTAGGGGCTGCACTTCTGAGAAAGTAGAGAACACACAATCCTTCTCTCTTTCCTTCTTTCTCTGGCGTTTTCTTCTTTTGCTCAGTCAGTCGTCACGTTTTTTATCCCGTCTGGTTTCTTATCCCGTTTTGTTCCTCCCATGACACCTCTCCTGTGTCCTTGCCAACCTGGTAATAACATGACAATACAGACCAACCAACAATCAGCATAAACAGAGATACAACCATGACTTCAGATCTCCTTTGTGAAAACAGATGCTCTGATGATGTAAGCAGGTAGGTCTTGTCTTGTGGACATTCTGAGAATGTAAGTCGGTAAGGAGCAAAAGGGCAGGATGGACTCACCGTCTCTAACCCTCCATGGTTTTCATCTTCATTTGTAATAGCTTAATGAAAACCCATAATAAAACCAATAAAATCATGTAATCAGTAACCTGTTCGTTGAGACTTGGTCTGTCTGGGTGCTCTGGCGTAGCTCTTGTAACACAACAAATATTCCTGTGTCCAGTTTACTGGGAGTGTTGATGTTGCGTCACTTCTTGGAAAGAATGGGAATAAATGTCTCCGGAATTACAAATGAAAATGTCTCCATCATGGAACCTGGAATAAAAAGAAACAGAGGGTGGAATAAGAGAACCACTTCCATTGGGATAGTTTACTGTATATCTTTACGGTCATATTGTATGACCCATACAGGTGAATAAGCTGTGAATTTGGGCCCCAATACTGTACATCTTGACGGTTATTGCAAACACACACACATGTTTATTTTACTATCCTTCTGGGGACCAAACAATTGAATCCCAAATCCTACTTTCCATAGCCCTTAACCCTAACGCTAACCTTAACTGCAAAATCCTAACCTTAAAACTAACCCAAACTCTAACCCTGAACCCTAACTTTAACACTAATTCTAACACCTAAGCCTAAAAAAGCCTAAGGGGACTGGTGGAATGTCTCCAATTTTCCTTGTATTACTTACTATCTTTGTGAGGACTTCTGGTCCCCACAAGGATAGCAAAACCAAACCACACACACACACGTGTATTTGTGAGTCAGCGAGGGAATTACATATCCCATATACTAGCCTGGGGCCTGGGGCATGGGGCCTGGGGCCTGGGTAATGGGGCATGGGGCCTGGGCCATGGGGCCTGGGGCCTGGGGCCTGGGGCCTGGGGCCTGGGGCCATTCCATTGTCATGCTATAGTCCACTGCCATTCTGCTATGGATCACAACACTGCAGTGTACATGGTGCTGTATCACATGGAAACAACTACAGAGGAATGCTGATGTGTTACCGAGGCAACATTTGATGAATCATGCTGCTAAAGTAGGACAAGGAGAAAGAGGGAGGAGACTCCAGTCACCCAAGTCATAGACTGTTCTCTCTGCTACCGCACGGCAGGCGGTACCGGAGCGCCAAGTCTAGGTCCAAAAGGCTCCTTATCAGCTTTGACCCCCAAGCCATAAGACTGCTGAACAATTCATCAAATGGCCACCAGACTATTTACATTGACACCCATTTGTTTTTACACTGCTGCTACTCGCTGTTTATTATCTATGGATAGTATCTTCACCCCAACCTAGATGTACAAATTACCTCTAACCTGTACCCCCGCATACTGACTCGGTACTGGTACTCCCTGTTTATTATCTATGGATAGTATCTTCACCCCAACCTAGATGTACAAATTACCTCTAACCTGTACCCCCGCACATTGACCCCTGTATATAGCCTCGTTATTGTTATTTTAGAATGAGACAGAGAGGAGGGGGTGAACCATAGTATATTGAATGAGAGAGTAGAGGGGGTGAACCGTAGTATATAGAATGAGAAAGAGAGAAGAGGGGGTGAACCGTAGTATATAGAATGAGACAGAGTAGAGGGGGTGAACCGTAGTATATAGAATGAGACAGAGAGAGGAGGGGGTGAACCGTAGTATATAGAATGAGAGAGTAGAGGGGGTGAACCGTAGTATATAGAATGAGACAGAGAGAAGAGGGGGTGAACCGTAGTATATAGAATGAGACAGAGAGAAGAGGGGGTGAACCGTAGTATATAGAATGAGAGAGTAGAGGGGGTGAACCGTAGTATATAGAATGAGACAGAGTAGAGGGGGTGAACCGTAGTATATAGAATGAGACAGAGTAGAGAGGGTGAACCGTAGTATATAGAATGAGACAGAGTAGAGGGGGTGAACCGTAGTATATAGAACGAGACAGAGAGAGAGAGGGTGAACCGTAGTATATAGAATGAGACAGAGTAGAGAGGGTGAACCGTAGTATATAGAATGAGACAGAGTAGTAGGGGGGTGAACCGTAGTATATAGAATGAGACAGAGAGAGAGGGGGTAAACCGTAGTATATAGAATGAGACAGAGTAGAGGGGGTGAACCGTAGTATATAGAATGAGACAGAGAGAAGAGGGGGTAAACCGTAGTATATAGAATGAGACAGAGAGAGGAGGGGGTGAACCGTAGTATATAGAATGAGACAGAGAGAAGAGGGGGTAAACCGTAGTATATAGAATGAGACAGAGTAGAGGGGGTGAACCGTAGTATATAGAATGAGACAGAGAGAAGAGGGGGTAAACCGTAGTATATAGAATGAGACAGAGTAGAGGGGGTGAACCGTAGTATATAGAATGAGACAGAGAGAGGAGGGGGTGAACCGTAGTATATAGAATGAGATAGAGAGAAGAGGGGGTGAACCGTAGTATATAGAGTGAGACAGAGAGAAGAGGGGGTGAACCGTAGTATATAGAATGAGACAGAGAGAGGAGGGGGTGAACTGTAGTATATAGAATGAGATAGAGAGAAGAGGGGGTGAACCGTAGTATATAGAGTGAGACAGAGAGAAGAGGGGGTGAACCGTAGTATATAGAGTGAGACAGAGTAGAGGGGTTGAACCGTAGTATATAGAATGAGACAGAGTAGAGGGGGTGAACCGTAGTATATAGAATGAGACAGAGAGAGGAGGGGGTGAACCGTAGTATATAGAATGAGACAGAGAGAAGAGGGGGTGAACCGTAGTATATAGAATGAGACAGAGAGAGGAGGGGGTGAACCGTAGTATATAGAATGAGACAGAGAAGAGAGGGTGAACCGTAGAATATTGAATGAGACAGAGAGAGGAGGGGGTGAACCGTAGAATATTGAATGAGACAGAGTAGAGGGGGTGAACCGTAGAATATTGAATGAGACAGAGTAGAGGGGGTGAACCATAGTATATAGAATGAGACAGAGAAGAGAGGGTGAACCGTAGTGTATAGAATGAGACAGAGAAGAGAGGGTGAACCGTAGTATATAGAATGAGACAGAGAGAGGAGGGGGTGAACCGTAGTATATAGAATGAGACAGAGAAGAGAGGGTGAACCGTAGTATATAGAATGAGACAGAGAGAGGAGGGGGTGAACCGTAGTATATACAGTCACCGAGGTAACTGAAAAAGAGATGAAAAGGAAGAGGATTGGGTTGAGGGGCAATGTAGCCGTGATAGAGAGAACTGATAGTGAATTATAAATGAGATTGGGATGAAGACTGGGAACGGTATTGAGATCTGTGATGTGGTGATGGAATGCTGTGGATTACAGCTGGGCTCGTGACTGCAGTAATCCCCCCATGACTCTGATAATCCACTCAAGTCTTTATATAAGAACCACTCAACCACGGCCAGAGGGAGTGTACACATACAGGTAGGATACAGTAGATAACTGAATACACAGGTACGAACCACTACACATTGTTAACTTTAACTGTACACATACCGGTGATTGGCTGCAGTATATACACACAGAGAGAGAGAGAGAGAGAGAGAGAGAGAGAGAGAGAGAGAGAGAGAGAGAGAGAGAGAGAGAGAGAGAGAGACTGTGAATCCCAAACCACCCCCTAGCCCCTACCAACTCCCTTGGAGGGCCCCCCGTTGTCACGTGTTGCTGACGAAGCTCAGGGGGTGACTTCCAGAGAGTGGCAATGGGATCAACAAACCCATCAACTTCGGGACACACTCCTGACTTGAATGATACAATTCATGTCCACTTTTAAATAATAAAAAAAGCATGACATTCGAATGAACAAATCCCCCTGTCGTTTACAAGATATAAACCTCAGTAACAGTTAAACATTTCATTTGGGAGGTATTTCATCTTTTACATGTGTCAAGTTTCGAAATCCGACAAACAAATGTGGTCAGTGGTGTAAAGTAAGTAAAAATACTTTTCAAGTACTACCTAAGTCGTTTTTTGGGGTATCTGTACTTTACTTTGCTATTTATATTTTTTACAACTTTTTCTTAGACTTCACTACATTCCTTAAGAAAATATTATACTTTTTAGTCCATACATTTTCCCTGACAACCAAAGTATTCATTACATTTTGAACAGGACAGGAAAATGGTCCAATTCATGCACTGATCAACAGAACACTAAACCCGGGTCATCCCTACATCCCTACTGCCTCTGATCTGCTGGACTCATTAAAAACACATGCTTCGTTTGTAAATGATGTCTAAATGTTGGAGTCTGCCCCTGGCTATCCGTACACTTAAAAAAATAAGAAAATGGTGCCGTCTGATTGGCTTAATATAAGGAATTTGAAATGATTCATACTTTTACTTTTGATACTTAAGTATATTTAAAACCCTATACTTTTAGACTTTAACTCAGGTAGTATTTTACTGGGTAACATTCACTTTTACTTGAGTCATTTTCTATTAAGGTATCTATACTTTTACAGTGCCTTGCAAAAGTATTCACCTCCCATGGCATTTTTCCTATTTTGTTGCCTTACAACCTGGAACTAAAATATATTTTTGGGGGGTTTGTTTCATTTGATTTACACAACATGCATACCACTTTGAAGATGCAAAATATTTTTTGTGAAACATACAAGAAATAAGACAAAAAAACTGAAAACTTGAGCGTGCATAACTGTTCACCCCCCAAAGTCAATACTTTGTAGAGCCACCTTTTGCAACTACAGCTGCAAGTCTCTTGGGATATGTCTCTATAAGCTTGGCACATCTAGCCACTGGGATTTTTGCCCATTCTTCAAGGCAAAACTGCTCCAGCTCCTTCAAGTTGGATGGGTTCCTGCTGGTGTACAGCAATCTTTAAGTCATACCACAGATTCTCAATTGGATTGAGGTCTGGGCTTTGTCTAGGCCATTCCAAGACATTTAAATGTTTCCCCTTAAACCACTCGAGTGTTGCTTTAGCAGTATGCTTAGGGTCATTGTCCTGCTGGAAGGTGAATCCCTGTCCCAGTCTCAAATCTCTGGAAGACAAACAGGTTTCCCTCGAGCATTTCCCTGTATTTAGCGCCATCCATCATTCCTTCAATTCTGACCAGTTTCCTAGTCCCTGCCGATGAAAAACATCCCCACAGCATGATGCTGCCACCACCATGCTTCACTGTGGGGATGGTGTTCTCGGGGTGATGAGAGGTGTTGGGTTTGTGCCAGACATAGCGTTTTCCTTGATGGCCAAAAAGCTACATTTTAGTCTCATCTGACCAGAGTACCTTCTTCCATATGTTTGGGGAGTCTTCCACATGCCTTTTGGCGAACACCAAACGTGTCTGCTTATTTTTTTTTTTAAGCAATGGCTTTTTTCTGGCCACTCTTCCTTAAAGCCCAGCTCTGTGGAGTGTACGGCTTAAAGTGGTCCTATGGACAGATACTCCAATCTCCGCTGTGGAGCTTTGCAGCTCCTTCAGGGTTATCTTTGGTCTCTTTGTTGGCTCTCTGATTAATGCCCTCCTTGCCTGGTCTGTGAGTTTTGGGGGTCTGCCCTCTCTTGACAGGTTTGTTGTGGTGCCATATTCTTTCTATTTTTAATAATGGATTTAATGGTGCTCCGTGGGATGTTCAAAGTTTCTGATATTTTTTTATAACCCAACCCTGATCTGTACTTCTCCACAACTTTGTCCCTGACCTGTTTGGAGAGCTCCTTGGTCTTAAATGGTGTTGCTTGCTTGGTGGTGCCCCTTGTTTAGTGGTGTTGCAGACTCCGGGGCCTTTCAGAACAGGTGTATATATACTGAGATCATGTGACAGATCATGTGACACTTAGATTGCATGCAGGTGAACTTTATTTAATTCATTATGTGACTTCTGAATGTAATTGGTTATTTTTTTACTTCACCAATTTTGACTATTTTGTGTATGTCCATTACATGAAATCCAAATAAAATCAATTTACATTACAGGTTGTAATGCAACAAAATAGGAAAAACGCCAAGGGGGTGAGTACTTTTGCGAGGCACTGTACTCTAGTATGACAATTGGGTACTTTTTCCACTACTGCATGTGACAAATAATTAGACACCTCCTACATTCTTTTGTGTGAAACTGCACAAACTCTAAAATAAGTGGTGCCTAATGGAATTCCACTTAGTTCTGAAACCAGCAGCATTGCTGGAACGGTTTAAGTGGTTATCGGAGGGTCTAAATAGCACCTACACCCTCCATCATTTTCACTTCCTCAGCTTAGTTACACTGGTAGAGAGGCGTGTGAACGCACAAATGGAGGGCAGAGGGGGTGATTTGGGATTCAGCTAGAGAGAGAGAGAAAAAGTGAGAGAGAGGTGACAGGGAAGGTGTCCCTGTGAAATTGCGATGTGTGACCCTAACCTTTGCCTGCAGCAGTATACTCTATGTAAGCTAGGCACAGAATGTGACCTGCTCTGTTGTGTTGGTTAACTTCATTATCAGTGGGTCAATTGATTATCTTCTTGGACAGACACAGAACAGCCATCAGAACATCACATTCTGTCCTCTACACAGAGGGCTTTATCGACTAACCATCTATAAGCCTATTTTCAAGGAGCAACTGATATGTCCTAAACAGTGATGTAGTGGTAAAAAAAGGTGGGTGAACAATAAACTCCAGTGGTAAACTATAAACTCCAGTGGTAAACTATAAACCCCAGTGGTAAACTATAAACCCCAGAGGTAAACTATAAACTCCAGTGGTAAACTATAAACTCCACTGGTAAACTATAAACCCCAGTGGTAAACTATAAACTCCACTGGTAAACTATAAACTCCGGTGGTAAACTATAAACTCCAGTGGTAAACTATAAACTCCACTGGTAAACTATAAACTCCAGTGGTAAACTATAAACTCCGGTGGTAAACTATAAACTCCAGTGGTAAATTATAAACCCCAGAGGTAAACTATAAACCCCAGAGGTAAACTATAAACCCCAGTGGTAAACTATAAACTCCAGAGGTAAACTATAAACTCCAGTGGTAAACTATAAACTCCAGAGGTAAACTATAAACTCCACTGGTAAACTATAAACTCCAGTGGTAAACTATAAACTTCAGTGGTAAACTATAAACTCCAGAGGTAAACTATAAACTCCAGTGGTAAACTATAAACTCCAGTGGTAAACTATAAACTCCAGAGGTAAACTATAAACTCCAGTGGTAAACTATAAACTCCAGTGGTAAACTATAATCTCCAGTGGTAAACTATAAACTCCAGTGGTAAACTATAAACTCCAGTGGTAAACTATAAACCCCAGAGGTAAACTATAAACTCCAGTGGTAAACTATAAACTCCACTGGTAAACTATAAACTCCAGTGGTAAACTATAAACCCCAGTGGTAAACTATAAACTCCAGTGGTAAACTATAAACTCCAGTGGTAAACTATAAACTCCAGTGGTAAACTATAAACTTCAGTGGTAAACTATAAACTCCAGTGGGTGATCAAGACAAACCACCACCAATATGAACAAAAACATTTAACATTTTTATAACAATTTGGGGTTAAACACTCCAAGTAGAGAAGTCTAAAGATAAATAATCCACATGGTGGATTCATTGAGTTACACAATGAATGAGATACATTTTGAGATACTTTAGTATAATTTGGACAGGAAACCTCATCATAGTGAGGATATTAATAGTGAGCAATATTCCCTCTAAGCTACGCGTGGGTGTGCAGCTCCCTGGGAGTGCAGCTCCCTGGGACTGCCTTGCAGAAAAATATCAGCCCTCACAGAGAAGCACGAGATTGAACTTCCCTCAACTTTCTAGTTTTCCCCTTTAGTTAACACTATCAACGTTTCCCTCTGCTGTGCGAATTGTGATCGAATCAACACAATATTAGCCACTTTCAATCCAGCGTACTGAAACAAAACTAACTACGCAAGAGATTTTCTTGTAGGAAGAGTGCATTGAGTAAGATTCTATTGCATTGACAGGCACGACTCAGGTCCATACTCTACACAGACTGGTGCACCATAACCAATCAGAGCTGCAGTATCCCTATATGCAAATAGACCATTGCCATATATGGATTTGCATGTAGCCAGTTGTGTAAATTTGTTCCTATTCTTTGCTAGTGAGTTATTAGCCCAATTATAGCTAGTTTCTAGTCAGCAACGGGGGAGTGGTTGCTTCCTACAAGAGCACAAAACGTGTGCATCTCTTTGAAAAGCAAGTAACAAACAAAAAATATATTCTAGACACTGATATCTGTTCAAAATGTTGTTTGTCTATGGATATCTAAATCTTATCAAACTTCAAAAATACATTTTCCTTAAAAGGGAGGTGTGTTCCCATAACATACCCTATTATTAGCATGTTGATTGTATTTGTAGGCCAATAGGGAAGGTAGACCATGGGGAGATGTTCATAATGAAACATATCTACTGTAAGTACTTCCATTTGTTTGATAAGAATAGCACAGATTTTCTCAGTGGACCCCACATGGGGCTCTGATCTCTAGTATGGGAACCACTGTACTAACCTTTCTCTCTGCTGGCTTCCTCTCTCTCTCTGTCTCCTCTGCCTCCTCCTCCATGCATCACAGCCTGCCTCAGCCTCACCACCGTCTGTCTCACCAGTACTCTCTGTCAAGCAGGTTTATGATGAGAGCTTAGTAGCCTGCTGAGGTCAGGCTCCATTTAACATTAGCTTCTTACTTCATCATTCTAGCCAACTAGCTAGCTGGCTAACACTAGCCAGAGCCGAGCCCTTTAACGTTACTGCAATACGAATAGAGGTCTCTGCCGGCAGCTAGCCACCTGACTGACATATCTACACTGAGTGGACAAAACATTAACAACATCTGCTCTTTCCATGACAGACTGACAAGGTGTATCCAGGTAAAAGTTATAATCCCTTATTGAGGTCACTTGTTAAATCCACTTCACTCAGTGTAGAAGGTGAGGAGACAGGTTAAAGAATGTTTTTTAAGCCTTGAGACAATTGAGACATAGATTGCGTATGTGTGTCATTCAGAGGGTGAATGTGCAAGACAAAAGATGTAAGTCCCTTTGAACGGGGTATGGTAGTACTTTGAGTTGGGGTAGTTCATGTCACGTCTCACTGGCCCTTACCCCAATCTGACTACACTACCCTGTCCCAACTACACTACCCCAATCTGACTACACTACCGTGTCCTGACTAAACTACCCTGCCCTGACTACACTACCCTGTCCTAACTACACTACCCTGTCCTGATTACACTACCCCAATCTGACTACACGACCCTGTCCTGACTACACTACCCTGTCCTGACTAAACTACCCTGTCCTGACTAAACTACCCTGCCCTGACTACACTACCCTGTCCTGACTACACTACCCTGTATTGACTACACTACCCCATCCCGACTACATTACTCCGACGTGATTACACTACCCCATCCTGACTACACTACCCCATCCAGACATCACTACCCCATCCTGACAACACTACCACGTCCTGACAACACTACCCCACCCTGACAACATTACACCATCCTGACAACACTACCCCAGCCTGACAACACTACCTCATCCTGACAACACTACCCCAACCTGAAAACACTACCCCACCCTGACAACATTACACCATCCTGACAACACTACCCCAGCCTGACAACACTACCTCATCCTGACAACACTACCCCATCCTTTCAACACTACCCCAACCTGACAACACTACCCCAACCTGACAACACTACCCCAGCCTGACAACACTACCCCATCCTTTCAACACTACCCCAACCTGACAACACTACCCCGTCCTGACAACACTACCACATCCTGACAACACAACCCCATCCTGACAACACTACCACATACTGACTACACCACCACATGCTGACTACACTACCCCATCCTGACCACACTATACCATCCTGACTACACTACCCCATCCTGACTACACTACCCCATCCTGACTACACTACCTCCTCCTGACAACACTACCCCATCCTGACTACACTACCCCATCCTGACAACACTACCCCATACTGACAACACTACCCCATCCTGACTACACTACCCCATCCTGACCACACTACCCCATCCTGACCACACTACCCCATCCTGACCACACTACCCCATCCTGACAGCACTAACCCATTCTGACAACACTACCCCATCCTGGCCACAAAACCCCATCCTGACAACACTACCCCATCCTGACAACACTACCTCATCCTGACCACACTACCCCATCCTGACAACACTACTCCAGCCTGACAACACTACCCCATCCTGACTACACTACCCCATCCTGACTACACTACCTCATCCTGACTACACTACCCCATCCTGACTACACTACCCCGTCCTGACTACACTACCCCATCCTGACTACACTACCTTCCTTACTACACTACCCCATCCTGACTACACTACCTCATCCTGACAACACTACCCCAGGACAACACTACCCCATCCTGACAACACTACCTCATCCTGACTACACTACCAAATCCTGACAACACTACCCCATCCTGACACCCCATCCTGACTACACTACCCAATCCTGACATCACTATCCCATCCTGACTACACTACCCCATCCTGACGACACAACCCCATCCTGACTACACTACCTGATCCTGACCACACTACCCCATCCTGACAACACTACTCCAGCCTGACAACACTACCCCATCCTGACTACACTACCCCATCCTGACTACACTACCTCATCCTGACTACACTACCCCATCCTGACTACACTACCCCGTCCTGACTACACTACCCCATCCTGACTACACTACCTTCCTTACTACACTACCCCATCCTGACTACACTACCTCATCCTGACAACACTACCCCAGGACAACACTACCCCATCCTGACAACACTACCTCATCCTGACTACACTACCAAATCCTGACAACACTACCCCATCCTGACACCCCATCCTGACTACACTACCCAATCCTGACATCACTATCCCATCCTGACTACACTACCCCATCCTGACGACACAACCCCATCCTGACTACACTACCCCAGCCTGACCACACTACCCCATCCTGACTACACTACCCAATCCTGACTACACTACCTCCTCCTGACTACACTACCCCACCCTGACTACACTACCCCATCCTGACCACACTACCCCATCCTGACAACACTACCCCATCCTGACAACACTACCCCATCCTGACAGCACTAACCCATTCTGACAACACTACCCCATCCTGGCCACACTACCCCATCCTGACAACACTACCCCATCCTGACAACACTACCTCATCTTGACCACACTACCCCAACCTGACAACACTACCCCATCCTGACAACACTACCCCGTCCTGACAACACTACCACATCCTGACAACACAACCCCATCCTGACAACACTACCACATCCTGACTACACCACCACATGCTGACTACACTACCCCATCCTGACCACACTATACCACCCTGACTACACTACCCCATCCTGACTACACTACCCCATCCTGACTACACTACCTCCTCCTGACAAAACTACCCCATCCTGACTACACTACCCCATCCTGACAACACTACCCCATCCTGACAACACTACCCCATCCTGACTACACTACCCCATCCTGACCACACTACCCCATCCTGACCACACTACCCCATCCTGACAGCACTAACCCATTCTGACAACACTACCCCATCCTGGCCACACTACCCCATCCTGACAACACTACCCCATCCTGACAACACTACCCCATCCTGACAACACTACCCCATCCTTTCAACACTACCCCAACCTGACAACACTACCCCAACCTGACAACACTACCCCAGCCTGACAACACTACCCCATCCTTTCAACACTACCCCAACCTGACAACACTACCCCGTCCTGACAACACTACCACATCCTGACAACACAACCCCATCCTGACAACACTACCACATACTGACTACACCACCACATGCTGACTACACTACCCCATCCTGACCACACTATACCACCCTGACTACACTACCCCATCCTGACTACACTACCCCATCCTGACTACACTACCTCATCCTGACTACACTACCCCATCCTGACTACACTACCCCGTCCTGACTACACTACCCCATCCTGACTACACTACCTTCCTTACTACACTACCCCATCCTGACTACACTACCTCATCCTGACAACACTACCCCAGGACAACACTACCCCATCCTGACAACACTACCTCATCCTGACTACACTACCAAATCCTGACAACACTACCCCATCCTGACACCCCATCCTGACTACACTACCCAATCCTGACATCACTATCCCATCCTGACTACACTACCCCATCCTGACGACACAACCCCATCCTGACTACACTACCCCAGCCTGACCACACTACCCCATCCTGACTACACTACCCAATCCTGACTACACTACCTCCTCCTGACTACACTACCCCACCCTGACTACACTACCCCATCCTGACCACACTACCCCATCCTGACAACACTACCCCATCCTGACAACACTACCCCATCCTGACAGCACTAACCCATTCTGACAACACTACCCCATCCTGGCCACACTACCCCATCCTGACAACACTACCCCATCCTGACAACACTACCTCATCTTGACCACACTACCCCAACCTGACAACACTACCCCAGCCTGACAACACTACCCCGTCCTGACAACACTACCACATCCTGACAACACAACCCCATCCTGACAACACTACCACATACTGACTACACCACCACATGCTGACTACACTACCCCATCCTGACCACACTATACCACCCTGACTACACTACCCCATCCTGACTACACTACCCCATCCTGACTACACTACCTCCTCCTGACAAAACTACCCCATCCTGACTACACTACCCCATCCTGACAACACTACCCCATCCTGACAACACTACCCCATCCTGACTACACTACCCCATCCTGACCACACTACCCCATCCTGACCACACTACCCCATCCTGACAGCACTAACCCATTCTGACAACACTACCCCATCCTGGCCACACTACCCCATCCTGACAACACTACCCCATCCTGACAACACTACCCCATCCTGACTACACTACCCCATCCTGACTACACTACCTCATCCTGACTACACTACCCCGTCCTGACTACACTACCCCGTCCTGACTACACTACCCCATCCTGACTACACTACCTTCCTGACTACACTACCCCATCCTGACTACACTACCTCATCCTGACAACACTACCCCAGGACAACACTACCCCATCCTGACAACACTACCTCATCCTGACTACACTACCAAATCCTGACAACACTACCCCATCCTGACACCCCATCCTGACTACACTACCCAATCCTGACATCACTATCCCATCCTGACTACACTACCCCATCCTGACCACACTACCCCATCCTGACTACACTACCCCATCCTGACTACACTACCTCCTCCTGACTACACTACCCCACCCTGACTACACTACCCCATCCTGACCACACTACCCCAACCTGACAACACTACCCCATCCTGACAACACTACCCCATCCTGACCCCACTAACCCATTCTGACAACACTACCCCATCCTGGCCACACTACCCCATCCTGACAACACTACCCCATCCTGACAACACTACCTCATCCTGACAACACTACCCCATCCTGACAACACTACCCCATCCTGACTACACTACCCCATCCTGACCACACTACCCCATCCTGACCACACTACCCCATCCTGACCACACTACCCCATCCTGACAGCACTAACCCATTCTGACAACACTACCCCATCCTGGCCACAAAACCCCATCCTGACAACACTACCCCATCCTGACAACACTACCTCATCCTGACCACACTACCCCATCCTGACAACACTACTCCAGCCTGACAACACTACCCCATCCTGACTACACTACCCCATCCTGACTACACTACCTCATTCTGACTACACTACCCCATCCTGACTACACTACCCCGTCCTGACTACACTACCCCATCCTGACTACACTACCTCATCCTGACAACACTACCCCAGGACAACACTACCCCATCCTGACAACACTACCTCATTCTGACTACACTACCAAATCCTGACATCACTATCCCATCCTGACTACACTACCCCATCCTGACGACACAACCCCATCCTGACTACACTACCCCAGCCTGACCACACTACCCCATCCTGACTACACTACCCAATCCTGACTACACTACCTCCTCCTGACTACACTACCCCACCCTGACTACACTACCCCATCCTGACCACACTACCCCATCCTGACAACACTACCCCATCCTGACAGCACTAACCCATTCTGACAACACTACCCCATCCTGGCCACACTACCCCATCCTGACAACACTACCCCATCCTGACAACACTACCTCATCTTGACCACACTACCCCAACCTGACAACACTACCCCAGCCTGACAACACTACCCCGTCCTGACAACACTACCACATCCTGACAACACAACCCCATCCTGACAACACTACCACATACTGACTACACCACCACATGCTGACTACACTACCCCATCCTGACCACACTATACCACCCTGACTACACTACCCCATCCTGACTACACTACCCCATCCTGACTACACTACCTCCTCCTGACAAAACTACCCCATCCTGACAACACTACCCCATCCTGACTACACTACCCCATCCTGACAACACTACCCCATCCTGACAACACTACCCCATCTTGACTACACTACCCCATCCTGACCACACTACCCCATCCTGACCACACTACCCCATCCTGACAGCACTAACCCATTCTGACAACACTACCCCATCCTGGCCACACTACCCCATCCTGACAACACTACCCCATCCTGACAACACTACCTCATCCTGACCACACTACCCCATCCTGACAACACTACTCCAGCCTGACAACACTACCCCATCCTGACTACACTACCCCATCCTGACTACACTACCTCATCCTGACTACACTACCCCATCCTGACTACACTACCCCGTCCTGACTACACTACCCCATCCTGACTACACTACCTTCCTGACTACACTACCCCATCCTGACTACACTACCTCATCCTGACAACACTACCCCAGGACAACACTACCCCATCCTGACAACACTACCTCATCCTGACTACACTACCAAATCCTGACAACACTACCCCATCCTGACACCCCATCCTGACTACACTACCCAATCCTGACATCACTATCCCATCCTGACTACACTACCCCATCCTGACAACACAACCCCATCCTGACTACACTACCCCAGCCTGACTACACTACCCCAGCCTGACTACACTACCCCATCCTGACTACACTACCTCCTCCTGACTACACTACCCCACCCTGACTACACTACCCCATCCTGACCACACTACCCCAACCTGACAACACTACCCCAGCCTGACAACACTACCCCATCCTGACAGCACTAACCCATTCTGACAACACTACCCCATCCTGGCCACACTACCCCATCCTGACAACACTACCCCATCCTGACAACACTACCTCATCCTGACCTTACTACCCCATCCTGACAACACTACTCCAGCCTGACAACACTACCCCATCCTGACTACACTACCCCATCCTGACTACACTACCTCATCCTGACTACACTACCCCATCCTGACTACACTACCCCATCCTGACTACACTACCCCATCCTGACAACGCATCACCGGGGGCAAACTACCTGCCCTCCAGGACACCTACACCACCCGATGTTACAGGAAGGCCATAAAGATCATCAAGGACATCAACCACCCGAGCCACTACCTGTTTACCCCGCTATCATCACGAAGGCGAGGTCAGTACAGGTGCATCAAAGCTGGGACCGAGAGACTGAAAAACAGCTTCTATCTCAAGGCCATCAGACTGTTAAACAGCCACCACTAACATTGAGTGGCTGCTGCCAACACACTGACAATGACACTGACTCACTCCAGCCACTTTAATAATGGGAATTGATAGGAAATGATGTAAATATATCACTAGCCACTTTAAACAACGCTACCTTATATAATGTTACTTACCCTACATTATTCATCTCATATGCATACGTATATACTGTACTCTATATCATCGACTGCATCCTTATGTAATACATGTATCACTAGCCACTGCCACTTTGTTTACATACTCATCTCATATGTATATACTGTACTCGATATCATCTACTGTATCTTGCCTATGCTGCTCTGTACCATCCATCACTCATTCATATATCCTTATGTACATATTCTTTATCCCCTTACACTGTGTATAAGACAGTAGTTTTGGAATTGTTAGTTAGATTGTTGGTTATTACTGCATTGTCGGAACTAGAAGCACAAGCATTTCGCTACACTCGCATTAACATCTGCTAACCATGTGTATGTGACAAATAAAATTTGATTTGATTTGATTTGACTACACTACCTTCCTGACTACACTACCCCATCCTGACTACACTACCTCATCCTGACTACACTACCAAATCCTGACAACACTACCCCATCCTGACACCCCATCCTGACTACACTACCCAATCCTGACATCACTATCCCATCCTGACTACACTACCTCATCCTGACTACACTACCCAATCCTGACATCACTATCCCATCCTGACTACACTACCCCATCCTGACGACACAACCCCATCCTGACTACACTACCCCAGCCTGACTACACTACCCCATCCTGACAACACTACCTCCTCCTGACTACACTACCCCACCCTGACTACACTACCCCATCCTGACCACACTACCCCATCCTGACAACACTACCCCATCCTGACAACACTACCCCATCCTGACTACACTACCTCATCCTGACTACACTACCCCATCCTGACTACACTACCCCATCCTGACTACACTACCCCATCCTGACTACACTACCTCATCCTGACTACACTACCCCATCCTGACAATTATACCCCATCCTGACTACACTACCCCATCCTGACAGCACTAGCCCATCCTGACTACACTACCCCATCCTGACTACACTACCTCATCCTGACTACACTTCCCCATCCTGACAACACTACCTCATCCTGACCACACTACCCCCTCCTGACATCACTACCCCATCCTGACAACACTACCCCATCCTGACTACACAACCCCATCCTGACAACACTACCCCATCCTGACAACACTACCCCATCCTGACTACACTACCTCATCCTGACAACACTACCCCATCCTGACTACAGTAGCCCATCCTGACTACACTACCCCACCCTGACTACACTATCCCATCCTGACAACACTACCCCATCCTGACTACACTACCCCATCCTGACAACACTACCCCATCTTGACTACACTACCCCATCCTGACTACACTACCCCATCCTGACAACACTACCCCATCCTGACAACACTACCCCATCCTGACTACACTACCCCATCCTGACTACACTACTTCATCCTGACAACACTACCCCATCCTGACTACAGTAGCCCATCCTGACTACACTACCCCAACCTGACTACACTACCCCACCCTGACTACACTACCCCATCCTGACAACACTACCCCATCCTGACTACACTACCCCATCCTGACAACACTACCCCATCCTGACAACACTACCCCATCCTGACTACACAACCACATCCTGACAACACTACCCCATCCTGACTACAGTAGCCCATCCTGACTACACTACCCCACCCTGACTACACTACCCCATCCTGACTACACACCCCAGCCTGGCCACACTACCCCATCCTGACAACACTACCCCATCCTGACTACACTACCTCCTCCTGACTACACTACCACACCCTGACTACACTACCCCATCCTGACCACACTACCCCATCCTGACAACACTACCCCATCCTGACAACACTACCCCATCCTGACTACACTACCTCATCCTGACTACACTACCCCATCCTGACTACACTACCCCATCCTGACAACACTACCCCATCCTGACTACACTACCTCATCCTGACTACTCTACCCCATCCTGACTACACTACCCCATCCTGACTACACTACCCCATCCTGACTACACTACCTCTTCCTGACTACACTAACCCATCCTGACAATGATACCCCATCCTGACAACACTACCCCATCCTGACAACACTACCCCATCCTGACTACACTACCTCATCCTGACAACACTACCCCATCCTGACTACAGTAGCACATCCTGACTACACTACCCCACCCTGACTACACTACCCCATCCTGACAGCACTACCTCCTCCTGACAACACTACCCCATCTTGACAAAACTACCCCATCCTGACTACACTAACCCATCCTGACAACACTACCCCATCCTGACTCCACTGCCCCATCCTGACTCCACTACCTCATCCTGACTACACTACCCCACCCTGACATCACTACCCCATCCTGACTACACTACCCATCCTGACTACACAACCCAATCCTGACAACACTACCCCATCCTGACAACACTACCCCATCCTGACTACACTACCCCAGCCTGACTACACTACCCCATCCTGACCACACTACCCCATCCTGACAACACTACCCCATCCTGACAACACTACCCCATCCTGACAACACTACCCCATCCTGACTACACTACCCCATCCTGACTACACTACCCCATCCTGACTACACTACCCCATCCTGACTACACTACCTCATCCTGAAAATGATACCCCATCCTGACAACACTACCAAATCCTGACATCACTACCCCATCCTGACTACACTACCCCACCCTGACAACACTACCCCATCCTGACTACACTACCCCATCCTGACAGCACTAACCCATTCTGACAACACTATCCCATCCTGGCCACAAAACCCCATCCTGACAACACTACCCCATCCTGACAACACTACCTCATCCTGACCACACTACCCCATCCTGACAACACTACTCCAGCCTGACAACACTACCCCATCCTGACTACACTACCCCATCCTGACTACACTACCTCATCCTGACTACACTACCCCATCCTGACTACACTACCCCGTCCTGACTACACTACCCCATCCTGACTACACTACCTTCCTTACTACACTACCCCATCCTGACTACACTACCTCATCCTGACAACACTACCCCAGGACAACACTACCCCATCCTGACAACACTACCTCATTCTGACTACACTACCAAATCCTGACAACACTACCCCATCCTGACACCCCATCCTGACTACACTACCCAATCCTGACATCACTATCCCATCCTGACTACACTACCCCATCCTGACGACACAACCCCATCCTGACTACACTACCCCATCCTGACTACACTACCCAATCCTGACTACACTACCTCCTCCTGACTACACTACCCCATCCTGACTACACTACCCCATCCTGACCACACTACCCCATCCTGACAACACTACCCCATCCTGACAGCACTAACCCATTCTGACAACACTACCCCATCCTGGCCACACTACCCCATCCTGACAACACTACCCCATCCTGACAACACTACCTCATCTTGACCACACTAACCCAACCTGACAACACTACCCCAGCCTGACAACACTACCCCGTCCTGACAACACTACCACATCCTGACAACACAACCCCATCCTGACAACACTACCACATACTGACTACACCACCACATGCTGACTACACTACCCCATCCTGACCACACTATACCACCCTGACTACACTACCCCATCCTGACTACACTACCCCATCCTGACTACACTACCTCCTCCTGACAAAACTACCCCATCCTGACAACACTACCCCATCCTGACTACACTACCCCATCCTGACAACACTACCCCATCCTGACAACACTACCCCATCCTGACAACACTACCCCATCCTGACCACACTAAACCACCCTCACTACACAACCCCATACAGTCAACACTACCCCATCCAGACTACACTACCTCCTCCTGACAAAACTACCCCATCCTGACAACACTACCCCATCCTGACTACACTACCCCATCCTGACAACACTACCTCATCCTGACCACACTACCCCATCCTGACAACACTACCCCATCCTGACAACACTACCCCATCCTGACTACACTACCCCATCCTGACCACACTACCCCATCCTGACCACACTACCCCATCCTGACAGCACTAACCCATTCTGACAACACTACCCCATCCTGGCCACACTACCCCATCCTGACAACACTACCCCATCCTGACAACACTACCTCATCCTGACCACACTACCCCATCCTGACAACACTACTCCAGCCTGACAACACTACCCCATCCTGACTACACTACCCCATCCTGACTACACTACCTCATCCTGACTACACTACCCCATCCTGACTACACTACCCCGTCCTGACTACACTACCCCATCCTGACTACACTACCTTCCTGACTACACTACCCCATCCTGACTACACTACCTCATCCTGACAACACTACCCCAGGACAACACTACCCCATCCTGACAACACTACCTCATCCTGACTACACTACCAAATCCTGACAACACTACCCCATCCTGACACCCCATCCTGACTACACTACCCAATCCTGACATCACTATCCCATCCTGACTACACTACCCCATCCTGACAACACAACCCCATCCTGACTACACTACCCCAGCCTGACTACACTACCCCAGCCTGACTACACTACCCCATCCTGACTACACTACCTCCTCCTGACTACACTACCCCACCCTGACTACACTACCCCATCCTGACCACACTACCCCAACCTGACAACACTACCCCATCCTGACAACACTACCCCATCCTGACAGCACTAACCCATTCTGACAACACTACCCCATCCTGGCCACACTACCCCATCCTGACAACACTACCCCATCCTGACAACACTACCTCATCCTGACCACACTACCCCATCCTGACAACACTACTCCAGCCTGACAACACTACCCCATCCTGACTACACTACCCCAACCTGACTACACTACCTCATCCTGACTACACTACCCCATCCTGCCAACACACTGACAATGACACTGACTCACTCCAGCCACTTTAATAATGGGAATTGATAGGAAATGATGTAAATATATCACTAGCCACTTTAAACAACGCTACCTTATATAATGTTACTTACCCTACATTATTCATCTCATATGCATACGTATATACTGTACTCTATATCATCGACTGCATCCTTATGTAATACATGTATCACTAGCCACTGCCACTTTGTTTACATACTCATCTCATATGTATATACTGTACTCGATATCATCTACTGTATCTTGCCTATGCTGCTCTGTACCATCCATCACTCATTCATATATCCTTATGTACATATTCTTTATCCCCTTACACTGTGTATAAGACAGTAGTTTTGGAATTGTTAGTTAGATTGTTGGTTATTACTGCATTGTCGGAACTAGAAGCACAAGCATTTCGCTACACTCGCATTAACATCTGCTAACCATGTGTATGTGACAAATAAAATTTGATTTGATTTGATTTGACTACACTACCTTCCTGACTACACTACCCCATCCTGACTACACTACCTCATCCTGACAACACTACCCCAGGACAACACTACCCCATCCTGACAACACTACCTCATCCTGACTACACTACCAAATCCTGACAACACTACCCCATCCTGACACCCCATCCTGACTACACTACCCAATCCTGACATCACTATCCCATCCTGACTACACTACCCCATCCTGATGACACAACCCCATCCTGACTACACTACCCCAGCCTGACCACACTACCCCATCCTGACTACACTACCCAATCCTGACTACACTACCTCCTCCTGACTACACTACCCCATCCTGACTACACTACCCCATCCTGACCACACTACCCCATCCTGACAACACTACCCCATCCTGACAGCACTAACCCATTCTGACAACACTACCCCATCCTGGCCACACTACCCCATCCTGACAACACTACCCCATCCTGACAACACTACCTCATCTTGACCACACTAACCCAACCTGACAACACTACCCCAGCCTGACAACACTACCCCGTCCTGACAACACTACCACATCCTGACAACACAACCCCATCCTGACAACACTACCACATACTGACTACACCACCACATGCTGACTACACTACCCCATCCTGACCACACTATACCACCCTGACTACACTACCCCATCCTGACTACACTACCCCATCCTGACTACACTACCTCCTCCTGACAAAACTACCCCATCCTGACAACACTACCCCATCCTGACTACACTACCCCATCCTGACAACACTACCCCATCCTGACAACACTACCCCATCCTGACTACACTACCCCATCCTGACCACACTATACCACCCTGACTACACTACCCCATCCTGACTACACTACCCCATCCTGACTACACTACCTCCTCCTGACAAAACTACCCCATCCTGACAACACTACCCCATCCTGACTACACTACCCCATCCTGACAACACTACCTCATCCTGACCACACTACCCCATCCTGACAACACTACCCCATCCTGACAACACTACCCCATCCTGACTACACTACCCCATCCTGACCACACTACCCCATCCTGACCACACTACCCCATCCTGACAGCACTAACCCATTCTGACAACACTACCCCATCCTGGCCACACTACCCCATCCTGACAACACTACCCCATCCTGACAACACTACCTCATCCTGACTACACTACCCCATCCTGACTACACTACCCCGTCCTGACTACACTACCCCATCCTGACTACACTACCTTCCTGACTACACTACCACATCCTGACTACACTACCTCATCCTGACAACACTACCCCAGGACAACACTACCCCATCCTGACAACACTACCTCATCCTGACTACACTACCAAATCCTGACAACACTACCCCATCCTGACACCCCATCCTGACTACACTACCCAATCCTGACATCACTATCCCATCCTGACTACACTACCCCATCCTGACAACACAACCCCATCCTGACTACACTACCCCAGCCTGACTACACTACCCCAGCCTGACTACACTACCCCATCCTGACTACACTACCTCCTCCTGACTACACTACCCCACCCTGACTACACTACCCCATCCTGACCACACTACCCCAACCTGACAACACTACCCCATCCTGACAACACTACCCCATCCTGACAGCACTAACCCATTCTGACAACACTACCCCATCCTGGCCACACTACCCCATCCTGACAACACTACCCCATCCTGACAACACTACCTCATCCTGACCACACTACCCCATCCTGACAACACTACTCCAGCCTGACAACACTACCCCATCCTGACTACACTACCCCAACCTGACTACACTACCTCATCCTGACTACACTACCCCATCCTGCCAACACACTGACAATGACACTGACTCACTCCAGCCACTTTAATAATGGGAATTGATAGGAAATGATGTAAATATATCACTAGCCACTTTAAACAACGCTACCTTATATAATGTTACTTACCCTACATTATTCATCTCATATGCATACGTATATACTGTACTCTATATCATCGACTGCATCCTTATGTAATACATGTATCACTAGCCACTGCCACTTTGTTTACATACTCATCTCATATGTATATACTGTACTCGATATCATCTACTGTATCTTGCCTATGCTGCTCTGTACCATCCATCACTCATTCATATATCCTTATGTACATATTCTTTATCCCCTTACACTGTGTATAAGACAGTAGTTTTGGAATTGTTAGTTAGATTGTTGGTTATTACTGCATTGTCGGAACTAGAAGCACAAGCATTTCGCTACACTCGCATTAACATCTGCTAACCATGTGTATGTGACAAATAAAATTTGATTTGATTTGATTTGACTACACTACCTTCCTGACTACACTACCCCATCCTGACTACACTACCTCATCCTGACTACACTACCAAATCCTGACAACACTACCCCATCCTGACACCCCATCCTGACTACACTACCCAATCCTGACATCACTATCCCATCCTGACTACACTACCTCATCCTGACTACACTACCCAATCCTGACAGCACTATCCCATCCTGACTACACTACCCCATCCTGACGACACAACCCCATCCTGACTACACTACCCCAGCCTGACTACACTACCCCATCCTGACAACACTACCTCCTCCTGACTACACTACCCCACCCTGACTACACTACCCCATCCTGACCACACTACCCCATCCTGACAACACTACCCCATCCTGACAACACTACCCCATCCTGACTACACTACCTCATCCTGACTACACTACCCCATCCTGACTACACTACCCCATCCTGACTACACTACCCCATCCTGACTACACTACCTCATCCTGACTACACTACCCCATCCTGACAATGATACCCCATCCTGACAACACTACCCCATCCTGACAGCACTAGCCCATCCTGACTACACTACCCCATCCTGACAACACTACCTCATCCTGACTACACTTCCCCATCCTGACAACACTACCTCATCCTGACCACACTACCCCCTCCTGACATCACTACCCCATCCTGACAACACTACCCCATCCTGACTACACAACCCCATCCTGACAACACTACCCCATCCTGACAACACTACCCCATCCTGACTACACTACCTCATCCTGACAACACTACCCCATCCTGACTACAGTAGCCCATCCTGACTACACTACCCCACCCTGACTACACTATCCCATCCTGACAACACTACCCCATCCTGACTACACTACCCCATCCTGACAACACTACCCCATCGTGACTACACTACCCCATCCTGACTACACTACCCCATCCTGACAACACTACCCCATCCTGACAACACTACCCCATCCTGACTACACTACCCCATCCTGACTACACTACTTCATCCTGACAACACTACCCCATCCTGACTACAGTAGCCCATCCTGACTACACTACCCCAACCTGACTACACTACCCCACCCTGACTACACTACCCCATCCTGACAACACTACCCCATCCTGACTACACTACCCCATCCTGACAACACTACCCCATCCTGACAACACTACCCCATCCTGACTACACTACCTCATCCTGACAACACTACCCCATCCTGACTACAGTAGCCCATCCTGACTACACTACCCCACCCTGACTACACTACCCCATCCTGACTACACACCCCAGCCTGGCCACACTACCCCATCCTGACAACACTACCCCATCCTGACTACACTACCTCCTCCTGACTACACTACCACACCCTGACTACACTACCCCATCCTGACCACACTACCCCATCCTGACAACACTACCCCATCCTGACAACACTACCCCATCCTGACTACACTACCTCATCCTGACTACACTACCCCATCCTGACTACACTACCCCATCCTGACTACACTACCCCATCCTGACTACACTACCTCATCCTGACTACACTACCCCATCCTGACTACACTACCCCATCCTGACTACACTACCCCATCCTGACTACACTACCTCATCCTGACTACACTAACCCATCCTGACAATGATACCCCATCCTGACAACACTACCCCATCCTGACAACACTACCCCATCCTGACTACACTACCTCATCCTGACAACACTACCCCATCCTGACTACAGTAGCACATCCTGACTACACTACCCCACCCTGACTACACTACCCCATCCTGACAGCACTACCTCCTCCTGACAACACTACCCCATCTTGACAAAACTACCCCATCCTGACTACACTAACCCATCCTGACAACACTACCCCATCCTGACTCCACTGCCCCATCCTGACTCCACTACCTCATCCTGACTACACTACCCCACCCTGACATCACTACCCCATCCTGACTACACTACCCATCCTGACTACACAACCCAATCCTGACAACACTACCCCATCCTGACAACACTACCCCATCCTGACTACACTACCCCAGCCTGACTACACTACCCCATCCTGACCACACTACCCCATCCTGACAACACTACCCCATCCTGACAACACTACCCCATCCTGACAACACTACCCCATCCTGACTACACTACCCCATCCTGACTACACTACCCCATCCTGACTACACTACCCCATCCTGACTACACTACCTCATCCTGAAAATGATACCCCATCCTGACAACACTACCAAATCCTGACATCACTACCCCATCCTGACTACACTACCCCACCCTGACAACACTACCCCATCCTGACTACACTACCCCATCCTGACAGCACTAACCCATTCTGACAACACTATCCCATCCTGGCCACAAAACCCCATCCTGACAACACTACCCCATCCTGACAACACTACCTCATCCTGACCACACTACCCCATCCTGACAACACTACTCCAGCCTGACAACACTACCCCATCCTGACTACACTACCCCATCCTGACTACACTACCTCATCCTGACTACACTACCCCATCCTGACTACACTACCCCGTCCTGACTACACTACCCCATCCTGACTACACTACCTTCCTTACTACACTACCCCATCCTGACTACACTACCTCATCCTGACAACACTACCCCAGGACAACACTACCCCATCCTGACAACACTACCTCATTCTGACTACACTACCAAATCCTGACAACACTACCCCATCCTGACACCCCATCCTGACTACACTACCCAATCCTGACATCACTATCCCATCCTGACTACACTACCCCATCCTGACGACACAACCCCATCCTGACTACACTACCCCATCCTGACTACACTACCCAATCCTGACTACACTACCTCCTCCTGACTACACTACCCCATCCTGACTACACTACCCCATCCTGACCACACTACCCCATCCTGACAACACTACCCCATCCTGACAGCACTAACCCATTCTGACAACACTACCCCATCCTGGCCACACTACCCCATCCTGACAACACTACCCCATCCTGACAACACTACCTCATCTTGACCACACTAACCCAACCTGACAACACTACCCCAGCCTGACAACACTACCCCGTCCTGACAACACTACCACATCCTGACAACACAACCCCATCCTGACAACACTACCACATACTGACTACACCACCACATGCTGACTACACTACCCCATCCTGACCACACTATACCACCCTGACTACACTACCCCATCCTGACTACACTACCCCATCCTGACTACACTACCTCCTCCTGACAAAACTACCCCATCCTGACAACACTACCCCATCCTGACTACACTACCCCATCCTGACAACACTACCCCATCCTGACAACACTACCCCATCCTGACTACACTACCCCATCCTGACCACACTATACCACCCTGACTACACTACCCCATCCTGACTACACTACCCCATCCTGACTACACTACCTCCTCCTGACAAAACTACCCCATCCTGACAACACTACCCCATCCTGACTACACTACCCCATCCTGACAACACTACCTCATCCTGACCACACTACCCCATCCTGACAACACTACCCCATCCTGACAACACTACCCCATCCTGACTACACTACCCCATCCTGACCACACTACCCCATCCTGACCACACTACCCCATCCTGACAGCACTAACCCATTCTGACAACACTACCCCATCCTGGCCACACTACCCCATCCTGACAACACTACCCCATCCTGACAACACTACCTCATCCTGACCACACTACCCCATCCTGACAACACTACTCCAGCCTGACAACACTACCCCATCCTGACTACACTACCCCATCCTGACTACACTACCCCACCCTGACCACACTACCCCATCCTGACTACACTACCCCAGCCTGGCCACACTACCCCATCCTGACAACACTACCCCATCCTGACTACACTACCTCCTCCTGACTACACTACCCCACCCTGACTACACTACCCCATCCTGACCACACTACCCCATCCTGACAACACTACCCCATCCTGACAACACTACCCCATCCTGACTACACTACCTCATCCTGACTACACTACCCCATCCTGACTACACTACCCCATCCTGACTACACTACCCCATCCTGACTACACTACCTCATCCTGACTACACTACCCCATCCTGACAATGATACCCCATCCTGACAACACTACCCCATCCTGACAACACTACCCCATCCTGACTACACTACCTCATCCTGACAACACTACCCCATCCTGACTACAGTAGCACATCCTGACTACACTACCCCACCCTGACTACACTACCCCATCCTGACAGCACTACCTCCTCCTGACAACACTACTCCATCTTGACAAAACTACCCCATCCTGACTACACTAACCCATCCTGACAACACTACCCCATCCTGACTCCACTGCCCCATCCTGACTCCACTACCTCATCCTGACTACACTACCCCATCCTGACATCACTACCCCATCCTGACTACACTACCCATCCTGACTACACAACCCAATCCTGACAACACTACCCCATCCTGACAACACTACCCCATCCTGACTACACTACCCCAGCCTGACTACACTACCCCATCCTGACCACACTACCCCATCCTGACAACACTACCCCATCCTGACAACACTACCCCATCCTGACAACACTACCCCATCCTGACAACACTACCTCATCCTGACCACACTACCCCATCCTGACAACACTAACCCATCCTGACAACACTACCCCATCCTGACAGCACAACCCCAACCTGACTACACTACCCCATCCTGACAACACTACCTCATCCTGACTACACTACCCCACCCTGATTACACTACTCCATCCTGACAACACTACCCCGTCCTGACAACACTACCCCATCCTGACTACACTACCCCATCCTGACAACACTACCTCATCCTGACCACACTACCCCCTCCTGACATCACTACCCCATCCTGACAGCACTACCCCATCCTGACTACACAACCCCATCCTGACAACACTACCCCATCCTGACAACACTACCCCATCCTGACTACACTACCTCATCCTGACAACACTACCCCATCCTGACTACAGTAGCCCATCCTGACTACACTACCCCACCCTGACTACACTATCCCATCCTGACAACACTACCCCATCCTGACTACACTACCCCATCCTGACAACACTACCCCATCTTGACTACACTACCCCATCCTGACTACACTACCCCATCCTGACAACACTACCCCATCCTGACAACACTACCCCATCCTGACTACACTACCCCATCCTGACTACACTACTTCATCCTGACAACACTACCCCATCCTGACTACAGTAGCCCATCCTGACTACACTACCCCATCCTGACAACACTACCCCATCCTGACTACAGTAGCCCATCCTGACTACACTACCCCACCCTGACTACACTACCCCATCCTGACAACACTACCCCATCCTGGCCACACTACCCCATCCTGACAACACTACCCCATCCTGACTACACTACCTCCTCCTGACTACACTACCCCACCCTGACTACACTACCCCATCCTGACCACACTACCCCATCCTGACAACACTACCCCATCCTGACAACACTACCCCATCCTGACTACACTACCTCATCCTGACTACACTACCCCATCCTGACTACACTACCCCATCCTGACTACACTACCCCATCCTGACTACACTACCTCATCCTGACTACACTACCCCATCCTGACAATGATACCCCATCCTGACAACACTACCCCATCCTGACAACACTACCCCATCCTGACTACACTACCTCATCCTGACAACACTACCCCATCCTGACTACAGTAGCACATCCTGACTACACTACCCCACCCTGACTACACTACCCCATCCTGATAGCACTACCTCCTCCTGACAACACTACCCCATCTTGACAAAACTACCCCATCCTGACTACACTAACCCATCCTGACAACACTACCCAATCCTGACTCCACTGCCCCATCCTGACTCCACTACCTCATCCTGACTACACTACCCCATCCTGACATCACTACCCCATCCTGACTACACTACCCATCCTGACTACACAACCCAATCCTGACAACACTACCCCATCCTGACAACACTACCCCATCCTGACTACACTACCCCAGCCTGACTACACTACCCCATCCTGACCACACTACCCCATCCTGACAACACTACCCCATCCTGACAACACTACCCCATCCTGACAACACTACCCAATCCTGACTACACTACCCCATCCTGACTACACTACCCCATCCTGACTACACTACCTCATCCTGACAATGATACCCCATCCTGACAACACTACCAAATCCTGACAACACTACCCCATCCTGACTACACTACCCCACCCTGACAACACTACCCCATCCTGACTACACTACCCCATCCTGACAACACTTCCTCATCCTGACTACACTACCCCATCCTGACAACACTACCTCATCCTGACCACACTACCCCATCCTGACAACACTAACCCATCCTGACAACACTACCCCATCCTGACAGCACAACCCCAACCTGACTACACTACCCCATCCTGACAACACTACCTCATCCTGACTACACTACCCCACCCTGATTACACTACTCCATCCTGACAACACTACCCCGTCCTGACAACACTACCCCATCCTGACTACACTACCCCATCCTGACAACACTACCCCATCTTGACTACACTACCCAATCCTGACTACACTACCCCATCCTGACAACACTACCCCATCCTGACTACACTACCCCATCCTGACTACACTACCTCATCCTGACTACACTACCCCATCCTGACCACACTACCCCATCCTGACTACACTACCCCATCCTGACTACACTACCCCATCCTGACTACACTGCCCCATCTAGACCACATTACCCCATCCTGACTACAATACCCCATCCTGACTACACTACCCCATCCTGACTACAATACCCCATCCTGACTACACTACCCCATCCTGACTACACTACCTCATCCTGACAATGATACCCCATCCTGACAACACTACCAAATCCTGACAGCACTAACCCATCCTGACAACACTACCCCATCCTGACAGCACTACCCCAACCTGACTACACTACCCCATCCTGACAACACAACCTCATCCTGACTACACTACCCCACCCTGATTACACTACCCCATCCTGACAACACTACCCCATCCTGACTACACTACCTCATCCTGACTACACTACCCCATCCTGACCATACTACCCCATCCTGACTACACTACCCCATCCTGACTACACTACCCCATCCTGACAACACTACCCCATCCTGACCACACTACCTCATCCTGACTACACTACCCCATCCTGACTACACTACCCCATCTAGACCACACTACCCCATCCTGACTACACTACCCCATCCTGACTACACTACCCCATCCTGACAACACTACCCCATCTTGACTACACTACCCCATCCTGACTACACTACCCCATCCTGACAACACTACCCCATCCTGACTACACTACCCCATCCTGACTACACTACCTCATCCTGACTACACTACCCCATCCTGACCATACTACCCCATCCTGACTACACTACCCCATCCTGACTACACTACCCCATCCTGACAACACTACCCCATCCTGACTACAATACCCCATCCTGACTACACTACCCCATCCTGACAACACTACCCCATCCTGTCTACACTACCCCATCCTGACTACACTACCCCATCCTGACTACACTACCCCATCCTGACAACACTACCCCATCCTGACTACACTACCCCATCCTGACTACACTACCCCATCCTGACAACACTACCCCATCCTGACAACACTACCCCATCCTGACTACACTACCCCATCCTGACAACACTACCCCATCCTGACAACACTACCCCATCCTGACTACACTACCCCATCCTGACTACACTACCCCATCCTGACCAAACTACCCCATCCTGACATCACTACCCCATCCTGACTACACAACCCATCCTGACTACACTACCCAATCCTGACAACACTACCCCATCCTGACAACACTACCCCATCCTAACTACACTACCCCAGCCTGACTACACTACCCCATCCTGACCACACTACCCAATCCTGACAACACTACCCCATCCTGACAACACTACCCCATCCTGACAACACTACCCCATCCTGACTACACTACCCCATCCTGACTACACTACCTCATCCTGACTACACTACCCCATCCTGACCAAACTACCCCATCCTGACTACACTGCCCCATCCTGACTACACTACCCCATCCTGACAACACTACCCCATCCTGACTACAATACCCCATCCTGACTACACTACCCCATCCTGACAACACTACCCCATCCTGTCTACACTACCCCATCCTGACTACACTACCCCATCCTGACTACACTACCCCATCCTGACAACACTACCCCATCCTGACTACACTACCCCATCCTGACTACACTACCCCATCCTGACAACACTACCCCATCTTGACTACACTACCCCATCCTGACTACACTACCCCATCCTGACAACACTACCCCATCCTGACTACACTACCCTATCCTGACTACACTACCTCATCCTGACTACACTACCCCATCCTGACCACACTACCCCATCCTGACTACACTACCCCATCCTGACTACACTACCCCATCCTGACAACACTACCCCATCCTGACCACACTACCTCATCCTGACTACACTACCCCATCCTGACTACACTGCCCCATCTAGACCACATTACCCCATCCTGACTACAATACCCCATCCTGACTACACTACCCCATCCTGACTACAATACCCCATCCTGACTACACTACCCCATCCTGACTACACTACCTCATCCTGACAATGATACCCCATCCTGACAACACTACCAAATCCTGACAGCACTAACCCATCCTGACAACACTACCCCATCCTGACAGCACTACCCCAACCTGACTACACTACCCCATCCTGACAACACTACCTCATCCTGACTACACTACCCCACCCTGATTACACTACCCCATCCTGACAACACTACCCCATCCTGACTACACTACCTCATCCTGACTACACTACCCCATCCTGACCATACTACCCCATCCTGACTACACTACCCCATCCTGACTACACTACCCCATCCTGACCACACTACCTCATCCTGACTACACTACCTCATCCTGACTACACTACCCCATCTTGACTACACTACCCCATCCTGACTACACTACCCCTTCCTGACAACACTACCCCATCCTGACTACACTAACCCATCCTGACTACACTACCTCATCCTGACTACACTACCCCATCCTGACCATACTACCCCATCCTGACTACACTGCCCCATCCTGACTACACTACCCCATCCTGACAACACTACCCCATCCTGACTACAATACCCCATCCTGACAACACTACCCCATCCTGACAACACTACCCCATCCTGTCTACACTACCCCATCCTGACTACACTACCCCATCCTGACTACACTACCCCATCCTGAAAACACTACCCCATCCTGACTACACTACCCCATCCTGACTACACTACCACATCCTGACTACACTACCCCATCCTGACCATACTACCCCATCCTGACTACACTGCCCCATCCGGACAACACTACCCCATCCTGACAACACTACCCCATCCTGACTACAATACCCCATCCTGACTACACTACCCCATCCTGACAACACTACCCCATCCTGTCTACACTACCCCATCCTGACTACACTACCCCATCCTGACTACACTACCCCATCCTGAAAACACTACCCCATCCTGACTACACTACCCCATCCTGACTACACTACCCCATCCTGACAACACTACCCCATCCTGACAACACTACCCCATCCTGACAACACTACCCCATCCTGACTACACTTCCCCATCCTGACTACACTACCTCATCCTGACAACACTACCCCATCCTGACAACACTACCCCATCCTGACTACACTACCCCATCCTGACAACACTACACCATCCTGACAACACTACCCCATCCTGACAACACTACCCCATCCTGACAACACTACCCATCCTGACAACACTACCCCATCCTGACAACACTACCCCATCCTGACTACACTACCCCATCCTGACAACACTACACCATCCTGACAACACTACCCCATCCTGACAACACTACCCCATCCTGACTACACTACCCCATCCTGACAACACTACCCCATCCTGACAACACTACCCCATCCTGACTACACTACCCCATCCTGACAACACTACCCCATCCTGACAACACTACCCCATCCTGACTACACTACCCCATCCTGACTACACTACCCCATCCTGACAACACTACCCCATCCTGACAACACTACCCCATCCTGACTACACTACCCCATCCTGACAACACTACCCCATCCTGACAACACTACCCCATCCTGACAACACTACCCCATCCTGACTACACTACCCCATCCTGACAACACTACCCCATCCTGACAACACTACCCCATCCTGACAACACTACCCCATCCTGACAACACTACCCCATCCTGACCACACTACCTCATCCTGACTACACTACCTCATCCTGACTACACTACCCCATCTTGACTACACTACCCCATCCTGACTACACTACCCCTTCCTGACAACACTACCCCATCCTGACTACACTAACCCATCCTGACTACACTACCTCATCCTGACTACACTACCCCATCCTGACCATACTACCCCATCCTGACTACACTGCCCCATCCTGACTACACTACCCCATCCTGACAACACTACCCCATCCTGACTACAATACCCCATCCTGACAACACTACCCCATCCTGACAACACTACCCCATCCTGTCTACACTACCCCATCCTGACTACACTACCCCATCCTGACTACACTACCCCATCCTGAAAACACTACCCCATCCTGACTACACTACCCCATCCTGACTACACTACCTCATCCTGACTACACTACCCCATCCTGACCATACTACCCCATCCTGACTACACTGCCCCATCCTGACTACACTACCCCATCCTGACAACACTACCCCATCCTGACTACAATACCCCATCCTGACTACACTACCCCATCCTGACAACACTACCCCATCCTGTCTACACTACCCCATCCTGACTACACTACCCCATCCTGACTACACTACCCCATCCTGAAAACACTACCCCATCCTGACTACACTACCCCATCCTGACTACACTACCCCATCCTGACAACACTACCCCATCCTGACAACACTACCCCATCCTGACAACACTACCCCATCCTGACTACACTACCCCATCCTGACTACACTACCCATCCTGACAACACTACCCCATCCTGACAACACTACCCCATCCTGACTACACTACCCCATCCTGACAACACTACACCATCCTGACAACACTACCCCATCCTGACAACACTACCCCATCCTGACAACACTACCCCATCCTGACAACACTACCCCATCCTGACAACACTACCCCATCCTGACTACACTACCCCATCCTGACAACACTACACCATCCTGACAACACTACCCCATCCTGACAACACTACCCCATCCTGACTACACTACCCCATCCTGACAACACTACCCCATCCTGACAACACTACCCCATCCTGACTACACTACCCCATCCTGACAACACTACCCCATCCTGACAACACTACCCCATCCTGACTACACTACCCCATCCTGACTACACTACCCCATCCTGACAACACTACCCCATCCTGACAACACTACCCCATCCTGACTACACTACCCCATCCTGACAACACTACCCCATCCTGACAACACTACCCCATCCTGACAACACTACCCCATCCTGACTACACTACCCCATCCTGACAACACTACCCCATCCTGACAACACTACCCCATCCTGACAACACTACCCCATCCTGACAACACTACCCCATCCTGACAACACTACCCCATCCTGACAACACTACCCCATCCTGACAACACTACCCCATCCTGACAACACTAACCCATCCTGACAACACTACCCCATCCTGACAACACTACCCCATCCTGACAACACTACCCCATCCTGACTACACTACCCCATCCTGACTACACTACCCCATCCTGACAACACTACCCCATCCTGACAACACTACCCCATCCTGACTACACAACACTACCCCATCCTGACAACACTACCCCATCCTGACAACACTACCCCATCCTGACAACACTACCCCATCCTGACAACACTACCCCATCCTGACTACACTACTACCCCATCCTGACAACACTACCCCATCCTGACAACACTACCCCATCCTGACACTACCCCACTACCCCATCCTGACAACACTACCCCATCCTGACTACACTACCCCATCCTGACAACACTACCCCATCCTGACAACACTACCCCATCCTGACAACACTACCCCATCCTGACAACACTACCCCATCCTGACAACACTACCCCATCCTGACAACACTACCCCATCCTGACAACACTACCCCATCCTGACAACACTACCCCATCCTGACAACACTACCCCATCCTGACAACACTACCCCATCCTGACAACACTACCCCATCCTGACTACACTACCCCATCCTGACTACACTACCCCATCCTGACAACACTACCCCATCCTGACAACACTACCCCATCCTGACTACACTACCCCATCCTGACAACACTACCCCATCCTGACAACACTACCCCATCCTGACAACACTACCCCATCCTGACAACACTACCCCATCCTGACAACACTACCCCATCCTGACAACACTACCCCATCCTGACTACACTACCCCATCCTGACAACACTACCCCATCCTGACAACACTACCCCATCCTGACAACACTACCCCATCCTGACTACACTACCCCATCCTGACAACACTACCCCATCCTGACAACACTACCCCATCCTGACTACACTACCCCATCCTGACAACACTACCCCATCCTGACAACACTACCCCATCCTGACTACACTACCCCATCCTGACTACACTACCCCATCCTGACAACACTACCCCATCCTGACAACACTACCCCATCCTGACTACACTACCCCATCCTGACAACACTACCCCATCCTGACAACACTACCCCATCCTGACAACACTACCCCATCCTGACTACACTACCCCATCCTGACAACACTACCCCATCCTGACAACACTACCCCATCCTGACAACACTACCCCATCCTGACAACACTACCCCATCCTGACAACACTACCCCATCCTGACAACACTATCCTGACCCTACCCCATCCTGATAACACTACCCCATCCTGACAACACTACCCCATCCTGACAACACTACCCCATCCTGACAACACTACCCCATCCTGACAACACTACCCCATCCTGACTACACTACCCCATCCTGACTACACTACCCCATCCTGACAACACTACCCCATCCTGACAACACTACCCCATCCTGACTACACTAACCCATCCTGACAACACTACCCCATCCTGACAACACTACCCCATCCTGACAACACTACCCCATCCTGACAACACTACCCCATCCTGACTACACTAACCCATCCTGACAACACTACCCCATCCTGACAACACTACCCCATCCTGACAACACTACCCCATCCTGACAACACTACCCCATCCTGACTACACTACCCCATCCTGACAACACTACCCCATCCTGACAACACTACCCCATCCTGACAACACTACCCCATCCTGACAACACTACCCCATCCTGACAACACTACCCCATCCTGACAACACTACCCCATCCTGACAACACTACCCATCCTGACAACACTACCCCATCCTGACAACACTACCCCATCCTGACAACACTACCCCATCCTGACAACACTACCCCATCCTGACAACACTACCCCATCCTGACAACACTACCCCATCCTGACTACACTACCCCATCCTGACTACACTACCCCATCCTGACAACACTACCCAAGCCTGACTATATTAGCATGTTTTTGATTTTTCCTCCAATTTAAATCATTGGGGGGCCACCTAAGCGTTTTTTCGGGCTGTCTAAATGTTTTTTTTAATAACTTAATTTTCAGGGTTTGGAATAAAAACAAATATAATGTACATGTAGAACAGATAATGGACCTATATATTTTTCATATAATACAATCTTAGAGAACTAACAATTACCCAAATAAAAGATAGACAGCCAGGGAAAATTGAGAATTGAAAATCCCGAAAACAATGAATTTAGCAGTGTTCATTTTGTTATTCTGTTTGAGATAAAGAACATAGGGTAGCTGAAGGGTAGGACAAAAATAAAATAAAAAAATAGATAACTAATGTAAAATGTCCTGTGTCTGTAAAAACAATATAGTATGTATAAGCTGGAAGTAGAAGCCTAAGTATTGTTGTCCATTAGTTTATTCCAAATGGGGAGGGCTGGTAGGGTTAGAGGGAAACAATAAAGAAGGAAAATACATTTTACAAGGATTGGAAATGATGCAGACAATTACATTGATAGTAGCCACAATCTATCTGCAATACTAAAGCTGATCTACCCCCCACAAAATCAATCAATCAATAAACAAATATTGTCCCGCCCACCACCTAAGCCCCTTTGTGGTTCAGATAAAACAGTGTGTGTTTGTGTGAGAGAGAGAGTGAAAACTCTTATCGTGGTGAGGTGGCAAATGCTTCAAATGTCCCCCGTGTGAGTGGCCATGCCCGGGTTATCTGGGAAAAGTGCTCTTCTGAAGTTGTCGGTTCCCACGACTCCTGGACAGTGTCAGATACGCAGAGTTGCCTGATATGATAATGCACTAGAGGTGTGTGGAGGTTACAGTGTGTTAACAGTTGCCCTGTGGAACACAGACATTTTGGATGACCCTAATCTGTTCACATATGCCCTGTCCAGATATATATATATATATATATATATATATATATCTAAATATATATATAGAGAGAGAGAGAGAGAGTGGAGAGAGAGATACACAAGGGAAGTTTATCCTGACTTTCTCACTTTCTCTCCATCCACTCTCCCCCTCCCTCCCTCCTCTCTCTACACAGACAGATTATCTTCCCATATTAAGGTGTTATGTATCGAGATTAAGGTTCCCTGTGAATAGGATTTCAATGTCATTCAGTAAGCCACAGGATACACTTCCTTTCTCTTCTCTCTCTCCTTCTAAAACAAAAACTACTTCCACGATGACACACAGGACACTTCCGAGAATCAAAGTTGAAAGAAAGCTCCGCCCACTGAGTTGGATCATCAAGTCACATTGTTGACAGACTGAACCAGTCATGGAGACCTGAAATCCTGACCTCTCCCTACAAGCCCCCAGTTTACTGACTGATTGACTGTGGAGAGCCATACTGATACAGGACAGACACCTTCAGGTATAGCTCTAAATGCTTTCTATTCAGTGTGTTAGTAATAGGCACTTTGGGGAGTACAAACTCAGCAAAAAAAGAAACTGCCCTTTTTCAGGACCCTGTCTTTCAGAGATCATTTGTAAAAATCCAAATAACTTCACAGATCTTCATTGTAAAGGGTTTAAACACTGTTTCCCATGCTTGTTCAATGAACCGAGAGACTGAAAAACAGCTTCTATCTCAAGGCCATCAGACTGTTAAACAGCCACCACTAACATTGAGTGGCTGCTGCCAACACACTGACTCAACTCCAGCCACTTTAATAATGGGAATTGTTGGGAAATTATGTAAAATATATCACTAGCCACTTTAAACAATGCTACCTAATATAATGTTTACATACCCTACATTAGTCATCTCATATGTATACGCATATACTGTACTCTATATCATCTACTGCATCTTTATGTAATACATGTATCACTAGCCACTTTAACTATGCCACTTTGTTTACATACTCATCTCATATGTATATACTGTACTCAATACCATCTACTGTATCTTGCCTATGCCGCTCTGTACCATCACTCATTCATATATCTTTATGTACATATTCTTTATCCCCTTACACTTGTGTCTATAAGGTAGTAGTTTTGGAATTGTTAGCTAGATTACTTGTTGATTATTACTGCATTGTCGGAACTAGAAGCACAAGCATTTCGCTACACTCGCATTAACATCTGCTAATCATGTGTATGTGACAAATAAAATTTGATTTGATTTGAAGACAATTAATGAACATGCACCTGTGGAACGGTCATTAAGACACTAACAGCTTACAGACGGTAGGCAATTAAGGTCACAGTTATGAACACTTAGGACACTAAAGAGGCCTTTCTACTGACTGAAAAACACCACAAGAAAGATGCCCAGGGTCCCTGCTCATCTGCATGAACGTGCCTTAGGCATGCTGCAAGAAGGCATGAGGACTGCAGATGTGGCCAGGGCAATAAATTGCTATGTCTGTACTGTGAGACGCCTAAGACAGCACTACAGGGAGACAGGACGGACAGCTGATCGTCCTCGCAGCGGCAGACCACGTGTAACAACACTTGCAAACGATCGGTACATCCGAACATCACACCTGTGGGACAGTTACAGGATGGCAACAACAACTGCCCGAGTTACACCAGGAATGCACAATCCCTCCATCAGTGCTCAGACTGTCCTCAATAGGCTGAGAGAGGCTGGACTGAGGGCTTGTAGGCCTGTTGTAAGGCAAGTCCTCACCAGACATCACTGGCAACAATGTCGCCTATGGGCACAAACCCACCGTCGCTGGAACAGACAGGACTGGCAAAATGTGCTCTTCACTGACGAGTCACGGTTTTGTCTCACCAGGGGTGATGGTTGGATTTGTGTTACACCGAGGCCTGTACTCTGGAGCGGGATCGATTTGGAGGTGGAGGGTCCTTCATGGTCTGGGGCGATGTGTCACAGCATCATCGGACTGGGTCCTGTTGGATCGGCGGGTGAGGGCTAGGGCCATTCCCCCCAGAAATGTCCGGGAACTTGCAGGTGGCATGGTAGAAGAGTGGGGTAACATCTCACAGCAAGAACTGGCAAATCTGGTACAGTCCATGATGAGGAGATGCACTGCAGTACTTAATGCAGCTGGTGGCCACACCAGATACCGACTGTTACTTTTGATTTTGACTCCCCCCTCTTTGTTCAGGGACACATTATTCCATTTCTGTTTGTCACATTCAAAAAATATACATATTTCACTGTTACTTAACCAGGTACAGTGCCTTGCGAAAGTATTCGGCCCCCTTGAACTTTGCGACCTTTTGCCACATTTCAGGCTTCAAACATAAAGATATAAAACTGTATTTTTTTGTGAAGAATCAACAACAAGTGGGACACAATCATGAAGTGGAACGACATTTATTGGATATTTCAAACTTTTTTAACAAATCAAAAACTGAAAAATTGAGCGTGCAAAATTATTCAGCCCCCTTAAGTTAATACTTTGTAGCGCCACCTTTTGCTGCGATTACAGCTGTAAGTCGCTTGGGGTATGTCTCTATCAGTTTTGCACATCGAGAGACTGAAATGTTTTCCCATTCCTCCTTGCAAAACAGCTCGAGCTCAGTGAGGTTGGATGGAGAGCATTTGTGAACAGCAGTTTTCAGTTCTTTCCACAGATTCTCGATTGGATTCAGGTCTGGACTTTGACTTGGCCATTCTAACACCTGGATATGTTTATTTTTGAACCATTCCATTGTAGATTTTGCTTTATGTTTTGGATCATTGTCTTGTTGGAAGACAAATCTCCGTCCCAGTCTCAGGTCTTTTGCAGACTCCATCAGGTTTTCTTCCAGAATGGTCCTGTATTTGGCTCCATCCATCTTCCCATCAATTTTAACCATCTTCCCTGTCCCTGCTGAAGAAAAGCAGGCCCAAACCATGATGCTGTGACCACCATGTTTGACAGTGGGGATGGTGTGTTCAGGGTGATGGGCTGTGTTGCTTTTACGCCAAACATAACGTTTTGCATTGTTGCCAAAAAGTTCAATTTTGGTTTCATCTGACCAGAGCACCTTCTTCCACATGTTTGGTGTGTCTCCCAGGTGGCTTGTGGCAAACTTTAAACAACACTTTTTATGGATATCTTTAAGAAATGGCTTTCTTCTTGCCACTCTTCCATAAAGGCCAGATTTGTGCAATATACGACTGATTGTTGTCCTATGGACAGAGTCTCCCACCTCAGCTGTAGATCTCTGCAGTTCATCCAGAGTGATCATGGGCCTCTTGGCTGCATCTCTGATCAGTCTTCTCCTTGTATGAGCTGAAAGTTTAGAGGGACGGCCAGGTCTTGGTAGATTTGCAGTGGTCTGATACTCCTTCCATTTCAATATTATCGCTTGCACAGTGCTCCTTGGGATGTTTAAAGCTTGGGAAATCTTTTTGTATCCAAATCCGGCTTTAAACTTCTTCACAACAGTATCTCGGACCTGCCTGGTGTGTTCCTTGTTCTTCATGATGCTCTATGCGCTTTTAACGGACCTCTGAGACTATCACAGTGCAGGTGCATTTATACAGAGACTTGATTACACACAGGTGGATTGTATTTAGTCATTTAGGTCAACATTGGATCATTCAGAGATCCTCACTGAACTTCTGGAGAGAGTTTGCTGCACTGAAAGTAAAGGGGCTGAATAATTTTGCACGCCCAATTTTTCAGTTATTGATTTGTTAAAAAAGTTTGAAATATCCAATAAATGTCGTTCCACTTCATGATTGTGTCCCACTTGTTGTTGATTCTTCACAAAAAAATACAGTTTTATATCTTTATGTTTGAAGCCTGAAATGTGGCAAAAGGTCGCAAAGTTCCAGGGGGCCGAATACTTTCGCAAGGCACTGTAGGCCAGTTGAGAATAAGTTCTCATTTACATCTGCGACCTGGCCAAGATAAAGCAAAGCAGTTCAACACAAACAACAACACTAAGTTACACATGGAATAAGCAAACATACAGTCAATAACACAATAGAGGGGAAAAAATGTATACTTACTGTGTGTGCAAATGAGGTAAGATAAGGGAGGTAGGGCAATAAATAGGCCAAAGTGGCAAAATAATGACAATTTAAACAATGGAGTGATAGATGTGCAGAAAATGAATGTGCAAGTAGAGATACTGGGGTGCAAAGGAGCAAAAAAATAAATAACAGTATGGGGATGAGGTAGTTGGATGGGCTATTTACAGATGGGCTATATACAGGTGCAGTGATCTGTGAGCTGCTCTGACAGCTGGTGCTTAAAGTTAGTGAGGGAGATATGAGTCTCCAGCTTCAGTGATTTTTGCAATTCGTTCCAGTCATTGGCAGCAGAGAACTTGAAGGAAAGGCGGCCAAAGAAGGAATTGGCGTCGGGGGTGACCAGTGAAATATACCTGCTGGAGTGCGTGCTTATGGGTGGGTGCTGCTATGGTGACCAGTGAGCTGAGATAAAGTGGGGTTTTACCTAGCAAAGACTTATAGATGACCTGGAGCCAGTGGGTTTGGCGACGAATATGAAGCGAGGGCCAGCCGACGAGAGCATACAGGTAGCAGTGGTGGGTAGTGTCATGACTTTGGCCTGGGGGTAGGTTTATGACAGTCATAAACACCTCTTTCCCCCTTTTTCCTCTCTCTACCCTACTGATGTTACATTTGCAAACCCCTTGGTTAACATAGAGATTCTGGGAACGTCAGAAGGTGGGGGGAAATGACCTATATTCTGGTAATCCGACCAATTGAACATATGCGGTGGTACTTAATGAATATGATGTCAGTTCGGTTGTCATCAGTTCGGTTGTCATTTTTGTTCAATTTAATTGTTTGAATATGAAATTATTCATGATGGGATGAAATGTGATTTTAGCTTCTAAAATGTAAGATTTTTAGTTTTCACTGCTCAATCAGTGGCCCGCCCCTGTGAAGGGACATGGGCTATAAAACTTTTCAAACACGCCCTCCTCTCCCTTCCTATATAAAGCCTTGACGACAATATAACCTCCTGTTCCGAGGATGTGAGGACGACGGTCCGATGTCAGAATGGTTCAGATAATAACTACAGAACGAAGCCAACATCAGCGTGAGCTTTGGTTGCGAATGGTATGAACTTTGAACTCTTATTCACTACAGAAGTGATTCCTCCTAGCCGTTGAGTTAGCAACAGCAGCTGCAAACGCAGGTTAGGAAGGAACAGACAGAGTATCCTGTCTACCACACAACGACGTTACTACAACGTATTCAATTTACCAGCAGAGACATTCTTCAAAGGACAAAGGACTCTGTTGGGCAACACGGCCTTCCATCTACCACCAACCTACTGAAGCGCAGCTCAGAGTAAATATTTATTGCATTTTCCTTTTCCAAATGGGCGGTAATTTAGAATGCATAAGATACTGTATTTACGATAGCACAGCTTCTCCCTGTGTCCCTCAGTCTTCCCGCTCTTTCACTCAAACCCAGCCTTTTGTGTAACCAGCTGTCATATCTGTTCCGCCCGCTAGGGACGTTTTCCTTTATGACGTAATTTGTAATCAAGTTATGATTAATTATGTGTGTGTAATTCTGTGTGATTAGTTAGGTATTTAGCAAATAAATAATGAAACCCAATTTTGTATTGCTGATTCAACTTGTTAGCCAGGGTTTGTGCAGATAACCAAGAATTTACAACTTTCAGATGAGACTGAATTAAGGTGAGGATTAATATTGACTGCTATTGATGTAAAATATTACTAGATCTTTAAGAGTTTATTCGGAAGATAACAGCTCTATAAATATTATTTTGTGGTGCCCGACTCTCTAGTTAATTACATTTACATGATTAGCTCAATCAGGTAATATTAATTATGGAGAAATTATTTTATAGAATAGCATGTCATATCCCTTAATCCGGCATAGTCAAAGACAAGACAGTAGTATATGGGGCTTTGGTGACAAAATGGATGGCATTGTGATAGACTGCATCTGTCTATAGACATGTCTGTGGAACTTGTTCAGTTTATGTCTCAGTTGTTGAATCTTGTTATGTTCATACAAATATTTCCACATGTTAAGTTTGCTGAAAATACACGCAGTTGACAGTGAGAGAACATTTATTTTTTTGCTGAGTATATAATAAGGTGACTTGAGTGTGATATATGTTGTCTGTTTAAAACTATGACTGCTGGCCTGGCCTGAGTTTCTTGGCTGTGATGTGAGTGTGACAAGCCAAATATGCAGGATCAATAGTGTCATTGATCAGCGTGGGTCTGAAACCAGGCCACAAAATGGTGCTCTCTCCATGTCACATGACCCTCTCTTCCAGCTCCCTCCCTTTTAATCCCTCGCTCATTCCTGTTTCCCCTCCCTCTCTCTCGATCGCTCCCTCTATGGCCGTCAGTCCGTTTCTCTCTTCTCATTTGTTTTTTTACAATGTCAATCTGATTTCAAAACCAATTTCAGTGACACATTTATAGAAGCCTATATCTCTGAATGTTTCTGGCAGCCTACATGAAGCCATGGCATTTGAAATATGACAACAATAGTGTGTGAACTTCTAGCTCTCGTCCCATCGGATCAATAGACTATTAACTGAAGCATGTTTACCGGTCTCATCGTTCACCACTTTGGCCTGGGCTCTGCTTACAGTGTCAGCTGTACCTGTTCAACGACCGAATACAGAGAACAACAAATAATAACCATCAAGCCTACCCTAGAGGAATGGACTTCGTTTAAAACACTGGACATCTCGTCATACGGCTAGTCGGGTCTAATTTCTCTGGGCTCGGCTGATGAGTCTGAGTGGAACCTGTGTGTCTCCAAATGTACCCAACCTGGCGGCTAGCTCTGGGACTTAACATCTGTCCTCAGGTCTTAGGAAAGATTGGCATATGCCAACACAGTGGTCTAGACACACACTCACAAACACAAATACAGACACACACTCAAACATACAATCATGTGCATTGGCACTGAGCCTTATTCCCTCTAATTACATGTTTTTCCCTCCCTCTCTCCCTCCATCTCTCCATCCCCCTCTCCCTCCCTCTCTCTATCCCTCTCTCCCTCCCTCTCTCTCTCCATCCCCCTCTCCATCCCTCTCTCCCTCCCTCTCTCTATCCCTCTCTCTATCCCTCTCTCCCTCCCTCTCTCTATCCCTCTCTCCCTCCCTCTCTCCCTCCCTCTCTCCATCCCCCTCTCCCTCCCTCTCTCTATCCCTCTCTCCCTCCCTCTCTCCCTCCCTCTCTCCCTCCCTCTCTCTATCCCTCCCTCCATCTCTCCCTCCCTCTCTCTATCCCTCTCTCCCTCCCTCTCTCCATCCCTCTCTCCATCCCACTCTCCATCCCCCTCTCCCTCCCTCCCTCTCTCCATCCCTCTCTCCCTCCCTCTCTCCATCCCCCTCTCCCTCCCTCTCTCCCTCCCTCTCTCTATCCCTCTCTCCCTCCCTCTCTCCATCCCATTCTCCATCCCCCTCTCCCTCCCTCTCTCCATCCCCCTCTCCCTCCCTCTCTCCATCCCTCTCTCCATCCCATTCTCCATCCCCTCTCCCTCCCTCTCTCCATCCCCCTCTCCCTCCCTCTCTCCATCCCTCTCTCCATCCTTCTCTCCATCCCTCGCTCCATCCATCCCTCTATACTGTGTGCCATTGTGATCAGGGTCATCTGATGGTCACAATCAGGAAGAGGGGTTAAGAACACTCAGCTGACTTTTGACTTATTTAATCAGTCTTTTAAAATAGACTGAATCGTTATGTTTCAAATGTATGGCCTTGTTCTGGACAAACCTCTTTATGCTTCCAGCCAGCCCACTCTCTTCTCTCTCTCGTCCTACTCCTCTCTGCTCGTCTTGTTATAAGTAAAGTACCTTATCAACAGATCAGATATTAACTTCTACATTACTACTAAGGTAGCAGCACCCTGGTTAGTTCCTGGTTGGTTTCCACTCCCTGTCTCTCTGTTCCACTACTAAGTGTGTTCTGTCTTCATGCCATCAGGACCACCACAGTGTGAACAGAGTGATGACAGCTCATCATGGAACCACTAAGGTCTGGAACTGATTACAACCTGACACCTTTCAGTCTAATAATACACACACTGGACATTTATACAGACACACATGGAATTAATATAGACGTGAGATCCAACAACACTAGTCATTTGAGGAGAAATAGGATGACGGTCAACGTCAGCTAACTTTTCCAAAGTTATTTGGCAAAACAAGAGAAGGAGAGACACGGGCAAACATTACGCCGCCATCTTTATGACACCTGAAGAGCGCCTGGAGGTCAATAATAACTTTGGAGAATTTTGAGAATTTTTCCCCTCCTCTCTCTCCTCTCTGTTCCTCTTTTTCACTCAATTTCCATCTCCTTTCTGTGCTTACGCTTTTGCGCTCTGTAATTCCACCTCTCTCTCTCTGTGTCCTTATCTTTCACTCTGTAATTCTCTCTCTCTCTCTCGCTCTCTCTCTCTCTCTCTCTCTCTCTCTCTCTCTCTCTCTCTCTCTCTCTCTCTCTCTCTCTCTCTCTCTCTCTCTCTCTCTCTTTGTCTCTGTCTTTCTCTGTCTTTCCCCCTCTCTCTCTCTCTCTCTCTCTCTCTCTCTCTCTCTCTTTCTCTCATTCCTCCTCTCACTGTGTCCTCTTTCACTCTGTAATTCCTCCTCTCTCTCTGTGTCCTTATCTTTCACTCTGTAATTCCTCTCTCTCTCTTTCTCTCATTCCTCCTCTCTCTCTCTGTGTCCTTCTCTTTCTCTCTCTAATTCCTCCTTTCTCTCTGTGTCCTCTTTCTCTCTAATTCCTCCTCTCTCTCCCTGTGTCCTTCTCGTTCTCTCTCTAATTCCTCCTTTCTCGTTGTGTCCTTCTCTTTCTCTCTAATTCCTCCTTTCTCGTTGTGTCCTTCTCTTTCTCACTAATTCCTCCTTTCTCGTTGTGTCCTTCTCTTTCTCTCTAATTCCTCCTTTCTCTCTGTGTCCTTCTCTTTCTCTCTCTAATTCCTCTTTTCTCTTTGTGTCCTTCTCTTTCTCTCTAATTCCTCCTTTCTCTTTGTGTCCTTCTCTTTCTCATTAATTCCTCCTTTCTCTTTGTGTCCTTCTCTTTCTCACTAATTCCTCCTTTCTCGTTGTGTCCTTCTCTTTCTCTCTGTAATTCCTCCTTTCTCTCTGTGTCCTTCTCTTTCTCTCTCTAATTCCTCCTTTCTCTTTGTGTCCTTCTCTTTCTCGCTCTAATTCCTCCTTTCTCTTTGTGTTCTTCTCTATCTCGTTGTGTCCTTCTCTTTCTCACTAATTCCTCCTTTCTCGTTGTGTCCTTCTCTTTCTCTCTGTAATTCCTCCTTTCTCTCTGTGTCCTTCTCTTTCTCTCTCTAATTCCTCCTTTCTCTTTGTGTTCTTCTCTATCTCGTTGTGTCCTTCTCTTTCTCACTAATTCCTCCTTTCTCGTTGTGTCCTTCTCTTTCTCTCTGTAATTCCTCCTTTCTCTCTGTGTCCTTCTCTTTCTCTCTCTAATTCCTCCTTTCTCTTTGTGTCCTTCTCTTTCTCGCTCTAATTCCTCCTTTCTCTTTGTGTTCTTCTCTATCTCGTTGTGTCCTTCTCTTTCTCACTAATTCCTCCTTTCTCGTTGTGTCCTTCTCTTTCTCTCTGTAATTCCTCCTTTCTCTCTGTGTCCTTCTCTTTCTCGCTCTAATTCCTCATTTCTCTTTGTGTTCTTCTCTATCTCGTTGTGTCCTTCTCTTTCTCACTAATTCCTCCTTTCTCTTTGTGTCCTTCTCTTTCTCTCTAATTCCTCCTCTCTCTCCCTGTGTCCTTCTCGTTCTCTCTCTAATTCCTCCTTTCTCGTTGTGTCCTTCTCTTTCTCTCTCTAATTCCTCCTTTCTCCCTGTGTCCTTCTCTTTCTCACTAATTCCTCCTTTCTCGTTGTGTCCTTCTCTTTCTCATTAATTCCTCCTTTCTCCCTGTGTCCTTCTCTTTCTCACTAATTCCTCCTTTCTCGTTGTGTCCTTCTCTTTCTCATTAATTCCTCCTTTCTCTGTGTGTCCTTCTCTTTCTCTCTCTAATTCCTCCTTTCTCCCTGTGTCCTTCTCTTTCTCATTAATTCCTCCTTTCTCCCTGTGTCCTTCTCTTTCTCACTAATTCCTCCTTTCTCGTTGTGTCCTTCTCTTTCTCATTAATTCCTCCTTTCTCCCTGTGTCCTTCTCTTTCTCATTAATTCCTCCTTTCTCCCTGTGTACTTCTCTTTCTCTCTCTAATTTCTCCTTTCTCTTTGTGTCCTTCTCTTTCTCATTAATTCCTCCTCTCTCTCTCTGTGTCCTTATCTTTCACTCTGTAATTCCTCTCTCTCTTTCTCTCATTCCTCCTCTCTCTCTCTGTGTCCTTCTCTTTCTCTCTCTAATTCCTCCTTTCTCTCTGTGTCCTTCTCTTTCTCTCTAATTCCTCCTCTCTCTCCCTGTGTCCTTCTCGTTCTCTCTCTAATTCCTCCTTTCTCGTTGTGTCCTTCTCTTTCTCTCTAATTCCTCCTTTCTCGTTGTGTCCTTCTCTTTCTCACTAATTCCTCCTTTCTCGTTGTGTCCTTCTCTTTCTCTCTAATTCCTCCTTTCTCTCTGTGTCCTTCTCTTTCTCTCTCTAATTCCTCTTTTCTCTTTGTGTCCTTCTCTTTCTCTCTAATTCCTCCTTTCTCTTTGTGTCCTTCTCTTTCTCATTAATTCCTCCTTTCTCTTTGTGTCCTTCTCTTTCTCACTAATTCCTCCTTTCTCGTTGTGTCCTTCTCTTTCTCTCTGTAATTCCTCCTTTCTCTCTGTGTCCTTCTCTTTCTCTCTCTAATTCCTCCTTTCTCTTTGTGTCCTTCTCTTTCTCGCTCTAATTCCTCCTTTCTCTTTGTGTTCTTCTCTATCTCGTTGTGTCCTTCTCTTTCTCACTAATTCCTCCTTTCTCTTTGTGTCCTTCTCTTTCTCTCTCTAATTCCTCCTTTCTCCCTGTGTCCTTCTCTTTCTCACTAATTCCTCCTTTCTCGTTGTGTTCTTCTCTTTCTCATTAATTCCTCCTTTCTCCCTGTGTCCTTCTCTTTCTCACTAATTCCTCCTTTCTCGTTGTGTCCTTCTCTTTCTCATTAATTCCTCCTTTCTCGTTGTGTACTTCTCTTTCTCTCTCTAATTTCTCCTTTGTCTTTGTGTCCTTCTCTTTCTCATTAATTCCTCCTTTCTCTCTGTGTCCTTCTCTTTCTCTCTCTAATTCCTCCTTTCTCTTTGTGTCCTTCTCTTTCTCACTAATTCCTCCTTTCTCGTTGTGTCCTTCTCTTTCTCTCTGTAATTCCTCCTTTCTCTCTGTGTCCTTCTCTTTCTCTCTCTAATTCCTCCTTTCTCTCTGTGTCCTTCTCTTTCTCTCTCTAATTCCTCCGTTCTCTTTGTGTCCTTCTCTTTCTCATTAATTCCTCCTTTCTCTTTGTGTCTTTCTCTTTCTCACTAATTCCTCCTTTCTCGTTGTGTCCTTCTCTTTCTCTCTGTAATTCCTCCTTTCTCTCTGTGTCCTTCTCTTTCTATCTCTAATTCCTCCTTTCTCTCTGTGTCCTTCTCTTTCTCTCTCTAATTCCTCCTTTCTCTCTGTGTCCTTCTCTTTCTCACTAATTCCTCCTTTCTCCCTGTGTCCTTCTCTTTCTCACTAATTCCTCCTTTCTCGTTGTGTACTTCTCTTTCTCTCTCTAATTCCTCCTTTCTCTTTGTGTCCTTCTCTTTCTCATTAATTCCTCCTTTCTCTCTGTGTCCTTCTCTTTCTATCTCTAATTCCTCCTTTCTCTCTGTGTCCTTCTCTTTCTCTCTCTAATTCCTCCTTTCTCTTTGTGTCCTTCTCTTTCTCTAATTCCTCCATTAATTCCTCCTTTCTCTTTGTGTCTCTCCTCTTTCTCTCTGTGTCCTTCTCTTTCTCTCTCTAATTCCTTTCTTTGTGTCCTTCTCTTTCTCTCTCTAATTTCTCCTTTCTCTTTGTGTCCTTCTCTTTCTCATTAATTCCTACTTTCTCCCTGTGTCCCTCTCTTTCTCTCTGTAATTCCTCCTTTCTCTCTGTGTACTTCTCTTTCCTTCTCTAATTTCTCTCTTTGTGTAATTCCTCCTTTCTCTCTGTGTCCTTCTCTTTCTCTCTCTAATTCCTCTCTCTGTGTCCTTCTCTTTCTCACTAATTCCTCCTTTCTCGTTGTGTCCTTCTCTTTCTCTCTCTAATTCCTCCTTTCTCTCTGTGTCCTTCTCTTTCTATCTCTAATTCCTCCTTTCTCTCTGTGTCCTTCTCTTTCTCTCTCTAATTTCTCCTTTCTCTTTGTGTCCTTCTCTTTCTCATTAATTCCTACTTTCTCCCTGTGTCTTCTCTCTCATTAATTCCTCCTCTCGTTGTGTAATTCCTCCTTTCTCTTTGTGTCCTTCTCTTTCTCTCTCTAATTCCTCCTTTCTCTTTGTGTCCTTTTCTTTCTTATTAATTCCTCCTTTATCTTTGTGTCCTTCTCTTTCTCACTAATTCCTATTTTCTCGTTGTGTCCTTCTCTTTCTCTCTGTAATTCCTCCTTTCTCTCTGTGTCCTTCTCTTTCTCTCTCTAATTCCTCCTTTCTCTCTGTGTCCTTCTCTTTCTCTCTCTAATTCCTCCTTTCTCTCTGTGTCCTTCTCTTTCTCTCTCTAAATCCTCCTTTCTCGTTGTGTTCTTCTCTTTCTCTCTCTAATTCCTCCTTTCTCGTTGTGTCCTTCTCTTTCTCTCTCGAATTCCTCCTTTCTCTTTGAGTCCTTCTCTTTCTCTCTCTAATTCCTACTTTCTTGTTGTGTCTTTCTCTTTCTCTCCAATTCCCCCTCACTCTCCCTGTGTCCTTCTCTTTCTCACTAATTCCTCCTTTCTCTTTGTGTCCTTCTCTTTCTCACTAATTCCTCCTTTCTCGTTGTGTCCTTCTCTTTCTCTCTCTAATTCCTCCTTTCTTGTTGTGTCCTTCTCTTTCTCTCTCTAATTCCTCCTTTCTCATTGTGTCCTTCTCTTTCTGTCTCTAATTCCTTCTTTCTCGTTGTGTCCTTCTCTTTCTCTCTAATTCCTACTTTCTTTTTGTGTCCTTCTCTTTCTCTCTAATTCCTCCTTTCTCTTTGTGTCCTTCTCTTTCTCTCTCTAATTCCTCCTTTCTTTTTGTGCACTTCTCTTTCTCTCTCTCATTCCTCATCTCTTGCTGTACTTCACAGAACACAATCATCTGGTAATGACCGAGAGAGATTTGGCACACAAGGTGGCGTGTCAGTCTGTGAAACTATATATTTTTCTCACACTCCTCCCCTTTCCATCTCTCTGACCTCTCACTATATCCCTAGCTTCAATGGACAGAGTGGATGGTAGAGGGGTAATCCTTGGCCCCGAGTCCAAAAACAGCGCTCCCTCTCACAGAGCTGCCAAACATTCACATGGCCCAGGGAACCACACACAGATAACAACATAACTTTTGATCATTTAAAATGCTGACGATTTCAGCATTATCATCATACAAATTCTGATTGTTTGACCTACAGTAAGAGTAGGTAATAGAGTTCTGACCTTTAATTATGTTTTAAGTAACTAAAAAATAATAAAGTAAGGTTCTTCCCAACAGCCCAGTCACAGACAGAGGTCAAATGGTCAAATTATAAAAGCCTGTGGTTCCCAATGCTTCCATTTTTTTTAGGAATGTTTCTCCATGACCCAAAATAATCAGCCATGAAAACACAGCAATACAGGCCTTTCTTTCCCTTTTCCTTCAACCTATCAGTATACAATGTAGAGATATGTCTGCAGTGGGGTGAAAATCTGTCACTTCGAAGGACAGTTCCACCAAATCCCTTTGGACAATATGTTCCCACTATTCTAGTGAGGATCCCGACCAAAACAGATGACTATTAATGACATGTCGCCAACTAAAAATACACAAAATACAAAACAGACGAGGCTGTTTATAGTTGCTTCCTCGGAAGTAAACACCTGCCCAATATGAAAATTGACAGATTTACATTGTAAAACACTGTATAAAACAATTGTCAAATAATTAAGAGGCAAGGCATTTTCAAGTGTCTACTACCTGCATGTCTCTAACAGAGAACTTTAAAACAGTGTAAACAGACATTATTCCACTGCGACATAAACTATATCATATATGTTTGTGGTTTGTCAACTATGAACAACAGCAGGTTATTTCTAATGTCCATGATGCTACCATTTATGGAAGCCTGTGCGCAAATTTCAAAACAGTTATATCGGTTAAAACAGCAAGAGTATTATGATCAAATTTGTCCAATACAAAAATATGTATTTTGACAACTTATTTAATGCAAAACAATTATCACTCACCGTTTTATTCGCCTTTTTGCAGTTGTAAAGAAATTCTACAAATTTCCATTCAGGACCACCTGATTGCTTTTCTTCATATATGAATTTGTAACACAGGATGTAGCCAGCCTAGTGTAAAGTGTCCGGGACGGGTGCGCTCCTCTCGCTCTGTATGCCCGTGCGCTGGCTCACACCGGGATATTACCCTCCTTGACTGACTGCTACCGGCCACGTCTCGTCGTGCGCTCTGACTGGCTCCTTCTCCCTCCAGCAACAACTGGCTACTTCAAATATCCCCCACCTGTGCTGTTTTGCGACAATAAAACTAATGGTGTGACAGTAAAACTATTACATTCTGCATATGATTTTATTGTCTAAAGTTTAAATGTAAAGTGGAGAATATTGGTCATACAACGTCAATGAAAAGGCATTGTGAA